>NW_027102315.1:300000-402046 GCF_035609145.1 Eleutherodactylus coqui | reverse complement strand
CAGCCACACCTGACAACTGAGGGATGTACTACGCTCCATCCATCTACCTTACTGCCTATTTCTTCAGACGGTCCTCCATACAACTGTCTAGGAGAGATGGCACATAAGGTGTTACCCAGACCAGATCTGCAGGATGTATCTCTTGTAGATGCTGAATACACTCTTTGTAGATGGGTTGGACATCTCCGCAGAAGGAAAAAAAACTATCTTACCTAAATCGTTCTTCAGATATGCAGCAAATTTGAGCCATGGCCTGTGTCATTTCTCAACAGGGGGGATGGTAGCACTCATATCGAAAGTATTCACAGCCTATGCGTTTACAAACTACTCTAAAAATTTTTGTTTATCTTATATTCCCTTGTGCCTTGTGTTTAGCACAAATAATACAAGACCATGGAGGGGATGCTGTCCTACACCTCAGTATCCCCTCCAACACATTTGTATGGACTACATAGAATTAAACAAATGTGAAGGTAAGAAATACTGCCTAGTTATTATAGATGCTTTAGCCAAGTGGATAGAAGTGTTTCTCACAGGTCAGTCGCATGAAGCCTCAGTGGCTAAAGCATTACTAAGGGAAATAATACCAGGTGATTGGGTCCTCATCAAGGGGATAAAGAAAAAGAACTGGAAGACCCCAAAGTGAGAAAGACCTTACCAGGTACTCCTGACCACTCCTGCTGCAATAAAGATTGCTGAATGGCAGACCTGGATTCACCATTCTCACTGTAAAAAGGTAACACAGGCAGAGCAGGGACAGTGTGCTGAGGGGGTCTAGTTTAGCCCATTACAGGGGGGTGGGGGGGGGCACATTAGGTGGTTTCCATCTCAACTCGGTGAAGAAATCCACACCCTTTCCCCATGGGCCTCCTCGGTAAGGACAAAAATAACAGGAATAACATTTCTTTTCGGTGTATTGGTGAGTCTGGGGAACGCTATTGATGACAGCCCTGAAATTGTCAGAGGTCATCATCATATTACCCGATCCTACACGATGGGGGAATGGTGGAAGAGCTCTGACCATTGTCTGTATATAGCATCCCTCACTCTCCACCCCGCTATACTGTGCACATCTCCAGCCCCTTTACCTTCTGTATCACCCCATTACTTGTGTAAGCTCGATGGAGCAGAACCCTCACCCCTATTGTTTCCATCAGCTGATTACTATGTATCCGTGGTTCTGTATTTTTTGTACTTTTGTCTTTCTGTATTCCCCCTGTCTATGTAAACACTGTGGAAATGTTGGCGCTATACACATAAAGATTATTATAGATATGTGTCAGATGAGGGACTTGTTGGCATTGTACACAAAGGAATAAGGCGTGGCTAGATGCTTGCCTGGCTTGATAGTACTCTTAGTCAGGCCACATCCCTGGTGGCCATTTTAGTGCTAGTCATGGCCTGCGGCCATTTTAGTACCTGCTGCAATACCCTCGGCTGTCGCCCAGGCGCCACCTTGGCTTCACACCTCCCATAGATGTACCTTTTACCTAGCATCCCAATGCTTGCACTGATTGTAGTACACAACACTAGTGATTAGTGCCTTCTTTGACTTGTGCAGGAATAGTAAGAACCCTCCATCACTGTCCTCTGTGTGTTGATGATATGTAGTCTACCTTATTAAGTGTGGGTTATAAGATAGGGTCAGTATGATACTGTGGGATATTTAGTCGTAGCAGAGGAATATGTATGGTCTCCTTCAGATAAGTGTCAGGTAGTGAGGGGACAGGTTGCTATGGATGACGGTAGTGCTGACAAGGATCAGAGATAGTAGGCAGCAGGACAGCAGAGATGATTACATGATGCAGATAGTCCTGGGGTAAGACAGTGAAGGAATGAAAGTTTACAGTAGTATTAAATGAAGTTGACAGACAATGGCTTGAGTGCTGGCTCTGTGTGGTGGGGTTAGCTCACAAATGGTTAAATCATCTGTTACATTGGAATGCTTGTTTCACTT
Source organism: Eleutherodactylus coqui (assembly GCF_035609145.1). Taxonomy (NCBI): domain Eukaryota; kingdom Metazoa; phylum Chordata; class Amphibia; order Anura; family Eleutherodactylidae; genus Eleutherodactylus; species Eleutherodactylus coqui. The sequence goes on along the minus strand of NW_027102315.1, from coordinate 400,089 downwards.
TCACCCTCACCTTTCAGCTTTAGAGTTTAGTGAGAAGAAGGGAGGGGGGAGTGTGTGACTGACTCTCTAACGTAGTAGTCTGAGAGCGATGCTCTGCTTGCTTGAAATGAATAGACTTGTAATGAAGATGATCAGGAATTAAGTTTAATATAAACTTGTGTGAATAGGGAACATACATTCTTGCTGTTATTTGTGTACATGTTAGTTCTGTAATTGGTTTGCAGTGCGTTTGATTGTTAAATGGTGTTTTCAATGTGATAATGTCATGTAAGAAAAAATAATAATAATTAAGTTGTTAATAATGTGAGACCTGAGTGTTCCTATTAAGGGAAAAATATTCCAAGGATACTGCAGTTAGCTGTAGGAGTCTAAAACAGTTAAAGCTTTGTTTATCTTACTCCATCACCTCTCCTTGATAAGAGAAATTCCTGAGGGGGGGTTGTTAAGGTTGGAGGATTAAGCGGTTAAGTGTATAGAGAATTATATGTTATTAATAATTATATGAGATAGAAAGACATGACTGTACGATAGATAAAAGTTAATGACAAGTGGCATGGGGGGCGTGGCTTGGCATAGGAGAGGGAGGCCGCACATCTCGGAGCTCCGCTGCCACTGACTCTCAGAAAACCAGAAAACAAAGAAAATAGCCCATACCCGATGATGACTAGAGTGGGGAAGAGGAAGGCAGACCAGCCACAGATCCAGGGATCCCCTATAAGTCGGTTCCTGCACGGAACACACGCCGCCGGAGCGGGAAGACGGCTCTCCAACATGGCACTGGGTCAGCGCGACAAGCCCGCGCTGAAGCAGAGTGGAGATCCAGCAACCCTATCCACAGGCCAGGTGAAGGCAGGAGAGCCCCATGCTGGCACACCGCCAGGGCAGAGAGAGAAGCCCATACAACAGCGGAGCAGAGCCATACCCTGAGGGAAGGAGAAAATCCCCTGCCGACTAGACCCAGGGGCTACAGACAGAAAAGAGCGGGCAGCCAGTACAGGGTGCAGAAGCACCACCTTCAAATGCCGGAGGAGCAGCGCAGCTCCACACCAACACGGAGCAGGGGCAGCAAGAAGGACTAAGGGAGCAGTGGACCAAGAACCCAGGTACCTCACCACCAAACAGAGCCCAACACCCTGAACAGGATGGGAGGGGGAATAGGGCAGAGACCCCGAGGTCACCAGCGAGACATTCCACTGTACCCACACTCTACACAATTGGTAATGAATCCCATGAAACCCCCAGCCAGGGACACAGCCCTAACGCAAAGGGTGGCAGAAAGGGACCTGATGCAGACCATACCCCTCCCCGGAAGGACAACCCAAGCAAGAGCGGGGTAATGCAGGGAGATAATCCTATCCCTATCGCCCGACCTCCTTCTCAACAGAGAGACAACAGCAGAGATATAAATACCTTCCATGACTACAGCTCCCAGTAATTTCCCGAAACAGAAGCTCCTGGCAATCATACAGCGCCACCTGCAGACGATTCCCAAACACTACAAGCACTCTGGGTCATGATACGTGCCCTACCGACCAAAACAGACTTAGAGATGCAGATACGATGTATAGAAGAGAAACACGAGAGGGCCATCGCGGCAGTTAACCACTCAGTACAGGCCTTTACAGAACGGGTGATGGCGCTAGAAGAGAACCCCGAGGTCTCCTATATGGACTTTCAACAGCTAACAAGCTTCATAGAAAAACAGCAGAAACAGCTCAGTGAGTTAACTTTCCACCTCGACGACGTCGAAAACAGAGGCCGCCGCAACAACCTAAAGCTGAGAGGCGCCAGAAGCGCTCTATGAGTGTGTAACAACCGTCTTCAACAAGCTACTACGCCGTCCGGAAGACAGGACAATAGAGCTGGACAGGGTCCACAGAATGATGGGCGGGAGAACAAGGAACCCCAATCTGCCAAGGGATGTCATCTGCCGAGTGCACTTTTACAGACAAAAGGAGGAAATCCAACGCATGGCATGGGAAAGAAGTCCAGTTAACTTTAACGGAGTGGAAATTACTATCTTACCAGATGTCTCCAGACTGACCCTCAATAGTCGGTGACTGATAAGACCACTTGTGGACGCAGCACGCCAGGCGGACGCGACCTACAAATGGGGCCACCCCTTTCATTTAATATTACACAAGCGAGGCCGCCTGTACACCGTCAGATCACCCACAGACCTGGACAGAGCTTTCAGGTTCCTAGAAGTCCTGGCGGTGCCCATTCCAGACTGGACTATGCCCATGGACACGGCACAGAGCAACCCGTGACCCGCGAAGGACCCAGGGAACCTTTCCAACCGGCAAGGCAGCAGGGACCGAGACTAACAACCAATCAAAGAAATCGAGACTTATTGTGCCCCGCCAGCAGATACCCTACGAATGACGGCGGCGCGTTCCCCAGTCTCTTACCCGCCGGACGGGCTGAAAGCTGTCTAATTTTGTCTCTTTGCTTCCTCTTGTTTTTTTCCCACAGTACTACTTCTAATGATAGTGGCATCCCGCAAGTTCCGAGTAAGAAGGTTATAGAGGAACAGATACGGAATCGGTGGTCGTTTTCCTTGTTATCTGATCTCCGAGTTAGACAGCGGCCTTAACAGTAAGTGCACTTCCACGTTACCTCCAGTAGGGCATCAGGGGGCCTGGCTTAACCCCTTTTTTGAGGGGGGGAAACAGGCTCCCTGACTAAAATATAGTTGCTAGCCACCGGGCTAGCCTTAGTTGTGTTTGTCCCGGATTAGTTTTCCTTGTGTGTCGTGTAAGTGTCCATCCCCCCACCTCTTTTTTTTTCTCTTCTTCTTCCACTCTCCCCTCTCCTTCCCCCTCTCTCTCTATATCTTTCCTGATTCTCAACTTGGTGCTTTCACTACCCCTTCTTTTTGCAACCTGATCTTCTCTCTTTCGCAATGTCAGGCTCCGCTAACCTCTCCATAATCTCCATTAATGCGCAGGAACTGAACGTGCCAGAGAAGAGGTCCTCCATCCTCCACCTCCTCTGGAAAAGAAGAGTACATGTGGCCTTTATCCAGGAGACCCACTTCCGCACGAACAAAAGCCCCAGATTTGCAAACGACAGATTTCCAAACACCTACCACAGCACAAATGCGGAATCCAAGTCCAAAGGGGTCTCCATCCTTATCGCCAACTCCGTCCCATGGGAGCAGGAAGAGGTCCGCTGTGATCCGGGAGGTAGATATATTTTCCTCAAGGGGAAACTCACTGGCACACAAATCACACTAGCGGCCATCTATTCACCCAACTCCAACCAGGTGTCCTTCTTAGAGGAGATCCTGGAGGAGCTGGAGGAATTTCAGGAGGGCACCCTGGTCCTGGGAGGAGATTTTAACATGCCGTTGGACCCAAGAATAGACACATCTAAAGGCAGCGGTAACCTTCCCAGGTCAGCGTACCGCAGGATCAAAAATACATTACACAAGTATCAGTTGGAAGACGCCTGGAGAACCTTACACCCCACCACAAAGGACTACACGTTCTTTTCCCAACCACACAACTCATACTCCAGAATCGATTTTTTCCTCCTCCAACTCTCATCCCTAGCGAATCTAGTCTCGGCTACAATAGACACCATCACATTTTCAGACCACGCAATGATCATACTAGCGCTGAAATTACCTACCCTGCACAATAGAATATGGCATTGGATATTCAATACACGGCGAACTCAGACGAAATCCGCACAACATTAAGGAAATACTTTGAACACAAAGTCACTCCAGAGGTTGACCCACTAACGGTATGGAAAGCACACAAGTGCGTGATACGGGGTTTCTGTGTAGGCCTTGGCTCACGCATTAAAAAGGAACATAGCGCACATCTCAGGGGACTCCTGGATCAGATCCAGGCACTAGAGTCCTCCCACAAATCGACACTAGACAGAGAGAAGGGAACAGAATTACTACGGTTGAAGGAGCAGGTCCGTTCCCACTGTCTGGGAAAGGCAAAAGTGAGCCTGACGAAATGTAGACGTCATTTCTTTGAATTTGGAGACAAACCGAGCTGCATATTGGCCCGGGCCCTCCGCGCAGCAAGAGCTAGGGCCTACGTTCTACACATTAAGAACTCCGAAGGCCACACACTACATCTTCCCGAACAAATCACAGAAGCGTTTTGGCAATATTACTACTCTTTATATAACCAATCTCCACCACAGTCCGAGCAAGCCAGAGAACACAAGAAAGCTAGGATCCACGAATGCCTACAATGATCAAACATTCGCAGATTCCCAAAGGAGGCCATAGAACTGATGGAGGCCCCAATATCCCCGACTGAGCTAGCAGAAGCGCTGACAGACTCTCAGACAGGGAAAGCGCCAGGTCCAGATGGGCTAACCCTATCATATTATAAGAAATTCGCAGAAACACTTACACCCCACTTCATCCAAGCCTTCAATTCCATAACATCCGGAAACAAAATACCTAGAGATACCCTAACAGCACACATAGCGGTCATCCCTAAAGAAGGGAAGGACCCAGCGCAATGCCAGAGCTACCGCCCCATCTCTTTACTTAACGCAGACCTGAAATTATTTTCTAAAATTCTGGCAAATAGGATCTCCCCCTACTTATGTAACAATACACAAAGACCAAGTCGGCTTCGTCCCATTAAGAGAGGCAAGGGACAACACAACCAAAGCCATTAACCTAATACACCAGGCGCACAGACTCTCCAAATCGATATGCCTTTTATCCACAGATGCAGAAAAGGCATTTGACAGGGTGGAGTGGGACTTCCTATTTGCGACAATTACCCACGTGGGTATGGGCCCTAACATGTTACACTGGATTACAGGCCTATATTCCAGCCCATCCGCGTCCGTTAGAGTAAACAGCCAGCTTTCAAAGCCATTTTCCATTTCAAATGGTACAAGGCAGGGCTGCCCTCTATCGCCACTGATCTTTATAATATGCCTGGAGCCACTGTTGTCACAAATACTTAATAACCCAAACGTTAAAGGGATCACGGTGGGGGAGGAAGAATATAAGATCGCCGCATATGCGGACGACCTCCTGTTCTTTATCTCCAACCCACGAATCTCCTTACCAAACCTATTGGCAGAAATTAACCACTATTCCAAAATATCAAACTTTAAAATAAACTATCATAAGTCAGCAGCTCTTAACATCTCTCTCCCACAACATTTTGTGGAGGAATTAAAGGACTCGTTCTCATTTCAGTGGGAAAAGAATCACATTCAATACTTGGGGACCAAGCTAACGCCAAACATTGAGGACCTATACCCCGCCTACTTTCCAGCACTCTTAAGCGAAATTCGACAAGACCTCAACTCTTGGACCAAAGGGACTTTCTCTTGGTTCGGCAGGGGAGCAAAATTAATATACTCCCCAGTATACTATACCTACTTCAGGCCCTTCCCATACAAGTGCCAAGGCTCTTCGTCCAGCATTTACAATCACTCACGTCCACATTCATATGGGCAGGAAAGGCCCCACGGATAGCAAGAGACACTTTATCTCGGCCGAAAAGCGAGGGGGGCATGGGACTACTAGATTACGTAAAATACCACCAGGCAGTACACTTAGTACGCATGGTGGACTGGCACCGGCATGCAGCCCTTAAACAGTGGATAGCAACAGAACAAACAGCAGCCCTGGCGCCGTTAGTAGCTCTCCCATGGTCTGAGGGACAAGCCCCCACAGAACTAGCACTCCATCCTACAATCGGCCCCACGCTAGGGATCGCCATCAAAGTACTAGCCAGGAAAGACATTTCTCCCAGGCCCTCACCCATGTTCCCGGTTCTGGGTAACCCGAGATTTCCCCCAGGCAATGAGAACAAAGTATTCCGTGCAAGGATTACCGAAGGCAGATTCCGGGCAGAACATTTTATGCAAGAAGGCCAGTGGCTCCCACTGGAAATGCTCAGAGGGAATACGGACTCACCCCAACTCCCATTATGGCAGGCATTACAAGTAAGACACTTTCTATCTACGCTACCCCGCCCCACTACTTTTGCCTGCCCAAAAACACAATTTGAAGTCATCTGTAGGGAGAAGGGACCCTCAGGCATACGCTATCCAAAATGTACAACATACTAAACACACAACCTGAGGCCTCACCACCTAAGTACATGAATAAATGGGAAGAAGAGTTGGGAGTCACACTTACACCGGAGGAAAGAGATAGAATTTTCATCATCACACACTCGGTTTCAATATTGAGCAAAATACAAGAATCTGGATACAAGGTTCTCACCAGGTGGTATAGGGTGCCCTCCCACTTGCATAGAATATTCCCGACAGTCCCCCCCACATGTTGGAGATGCGGGGCGGAGCAAGGGACAATGTTACATGTCTTTTGGGACTGCTCGGTCCTGGCGAGCTTTTTGATCAGAGGTGTGGCAGATAGCATCTAGATTCACCCACTACCCCCTGCCAAAATCCCCGGCCTTCTTCCTCCTGCATCACAGCGATATACCACTGGCGACCTACAAAGAATCTATAGTACGTTTTCTAGTGAGTGCGGCAAGATCATGCATTCCTAAACTTTGGAGACAGACAACCTCACCAACAATGGCTCTATGGCTCAATACAGTAAGGAGGATCATGGAGATGGAGGACTTCACTGCGGCACTAAGGGGCACACAGGAAAGCTTCAGGAACATATGGTATCACTGGATGGTGTTCCAGGAATCTGAGGAATATCGCTCGTTAATGGATCACTAAACGACAAAAGCGAAACCTGACCACATAGCTATACTCCACGCAACTTAATGGTTGAGTTTTATTTTATTTTTCCCCTAAATGTGTCCCCCTGGTTAATCCCCCTTGTGTCACGTCTGTCTAATTGGTCATGTTAGTTTATATAATATAGAAAGAAAATAAACACAGATGACGAACAGAAGGACAACGAGTCTTGAATGTTGCAATAAGTTAAGTCTTCCTTTTATTCACAACAAAGAAAAACTGTTCTAATTCTTTGGTATGGTAATGTTCATAAAGTTGGTGTGACGGTGCGCAATGAACACTATGTAAACTGTAATCAAGTTATAATCTGAAAAATAAAGAATAAAAAAAAAAGTTAATGACAAGTCTTCAAGCCGTGATGACCGTAAAATGTGGGATTAAGCTTCTTAACTGTACCTACACCCCACAGATAAGCGATCCATGTTATACATTGAGTTTGCTGTTTCCACCTGTGGGCAAGGACCTGCTGTTGTCTCTGATCCTGGGGTTATACTTGCTTTGCGCTACCTGGTAATGGGACCAAGGCAGACTACGGGAGACTGCCTGAGGGACACTATATGGAGAGGAGAACCATGGAGGCACACTGTTTTCTGGGATATGGCCTGAGCTACAAAGAGCACACGCAGACGTGTGATGGTTGTGTGGTCACAGGTACCTAGAACAGGTGCCAGGTACAGGCCCTAACGGGATTGTGCTTTGGTACAACTGATAATGCCTGTGCACCTCATGACCTCCGAGGACAACAGCAAGGGCCGTGTCCGGAAAACTAGGAATTCCTCTCCCAAAGGTTCCTTTGACGCCATCAGGGGTCCTAAGGGGGGTACTGAACGAGTATAGGGCAAGAAATCAGATGGCTGCAGCGGGTTTGAGTCTCTTCTTGCATGGTGGGCAACAGTGGATAAAAATGTAGACTGGATTAATTACACATACTATAACCAACAGAGATTTGTTAATTATACAAGAGATGCAATTAGGGGCCTAGAGGAACAACTAGGACATACCTTACTTATTACATGGCAAAATAGAATGGCTCTTGATATGTTACTAGCAGAAAAAGGAGAAGTTTGTAAAATGATTGGAGGATATTGTTGTACTTTCATTCCTAATAACACGGCACCAGATGATACCTGAGCACTGGAAGGGGTAAATGCATAATAAAATGAACTAGCTGATAACTCTGGCATAGACGATCCATTCAGGGACTGGTTGAAAGCTTGTTCGGACACTGGTCACAAGTCATATACTCCACACTAGTCTCTGTGTCAGTATTTGCCTCCATTCTAGTACTCTGTGGTTGCTGCTGTATTCCATGTATCCGAGGAGCACTGCATCAGCCAGTGCCCGATTAACCAATCACAGCCATTCAATGATGTCATTCAGTGATGTCATTCAGTGGTGCAAGCCTCTGGTTTGCACCACTGCCTCTCCCCCTGTGCCCCAACCTGCCACTGAGATCCAACCCCCCTCTCAGGACACAGGCACGACCGTCTCCTGGCCTGCACCCACATGCTCACCTCCGCTGTCCTCGGCCCCATCCAGCAATGTCTCTCAGCGCAGCGTCCAGCCGTCGCTAGCGCAACTGTTTGAACGCAAGTACGCCGTCGTGCACATAGCCAAATTGATCAGCCTGGAGATGCTGCCGTATAGGCTTGTGGAAACGGAGGCTTTCAAAAACATGATGGCGGCGGCGGCCCCGCGCTACTCGGTTCCCAGTCGCCACTACTTTTCCCGATGTGCCGTCCCAGCCCTGCACGACCACGTCTCCCGCAACATTGTACGCACCCTCACCAACGCGGTTACTGCCAAGGTCCACGTAACAACGGACACGTGGACAAGCACAGGCGGAGAGGGCAACTATATCTCCCTGACGGCACATTGGGTGAATTTAGTGGAGGCTGGGACCGAGTCAGAGCCTGGGACCGCTCACGTCCTACCCACCCCCAGAATTGCGGGCCCCAGCTCAGTGGTGGTATCTGCGGTGGTGTATGCTTCCTCCACTAAACCACCCTCCTCCTCCTCCTCCTACGCAACCTCTGTCTCACAATCAAGATGTGTCAGCAGCAGCATGTCGCCAGCAGTCGGTGTCGCGCGGCGTGGCAGCACAGCGGTGGGCAAGCGTCAGCAGGCCGTGCTGAAACTACTCAGCTTAGGAGAGAAGAGGCACATGGCCCACGAACTGCTGCAGGGTCTGAGAGCAGACCGACCGCTGGCTTTCGCCACTGAGCCTCCAACCGGGCATGGTCGTGTGTGACAACGGCCGTAACCTGGTGGCGGCTCTGCAGCCTCACGCACGTGCCATGCCTGGCCCACGTCTTTAATTTGGTGGTTCAGCGGTTTCTGAAAAGCTACCCACGCTTGTCAGACCTGCTCGGAAAGGTGCGCCGGCTCAGCGCACATTTCCGCAAGTCCAACACGGACGCTGCCACCCTGCGGACCCTGCAACATCGGTTTAATCTGCCAGTGCACTGACTGCTGTGCGACGTGCCCACACGGTGGAACTCTATGCTTCACATGTTGGCCAGGCTCTATGAGCAGCGTAGAGCTATAGTGGAATACCAACTCCAACATGGGCGGCGTAGTGGGAGTCAGCCTCCTCAATTCTTTACAGAAGAGTGGGCCTGGTTGGCAGACATCTGCCAGGTCCTTGGAAACTTTGAGGAGTCTACCCAGATGGTGAGCGGTGATGCTGCAATCATTAGCGCAATCAAGAAGGAAAATACTGTGGCAGCAGACAGCGATGCAGTAAAACTTCTTCCTTTATTCCTCCACACACATACGACGTTTCGATCAACACAGTGATCTTTGTCAAGTACAAATACACCCTTAGTTACAGACTATATATAGTGAAACAACAATTAAAATCCCACATGTAACAGCTGAACAGTACCTAATTCGCATGTGCTCACGTCCTCCATGGCTCCCGATGCTTCCGGTTTGTCATCTGAACGAGTGCGCCTGTGCATGATTTAGCCACTATCGCGAGATTTAGAAGAGCAAGAGGAATCTTGAGGGACTGATCGCGCATGCGCCTGGAGTCCTGCGATGCCGCTGATATAACTATTGGACTCTATTTAGTAAAAGAGACTTCAGAAGTTAAGTGCGCATGCGCTAGCAGTTCCACTGCTCTAATAGCAATAGAAGTATCGCTGGTCCACGGAGAAGACTATATGTAGTGGCAAACAGTATTAATTATAAATAAGATGCTGTTTATAGGTAGTCTTATAGGGAAAACTAGCTCCAACACAACAAATCCATATTATATATATATATATATATATATATATATATATATATATACATACATACATACATACATACACACACATATACATATACACATATATATATATACATATATACACATATATATATATATTCCACAGCAACATTAAACAATAATGGTAATATTGATCAGCCTCATATATCTGTATGTTGATTTAGCAACAAACTTTTTATTGGAGAGTGAGATATGGAGAAAATGATGTCCATTATTGAAATAAATGTCAAAATATAAATAATCTTGGGTAATAACCCTAATATATTAATAATCAATAATCTACCATATCTCACAGCAATATGTCTTTAATCATAGTTCATATCTCATACATATGACTCATGGGTCCAACAATTAGAGTACAGCTCCCTCTATTATCATAACCTATAGTGATACCTCATAAAGCAGCCAATACATAGAATGATATCATATTTATTTATTATGCACATTAGCACACATTAATGCACAAAATATTTTTTTTGGGGGGGGGGGGGGGGGGAGTTTATACTGGAAGCCAAACAACAAGTAATGGAACAACAAGGAGTCCGGAGCACATGCATCAAACAGGTATCTGTAACATAAAATAAAAGGTAATTAAAATCAAATACCGTAGATGAGATTATGTATACATAATTTGCAGATAGAGAAAGTGCACATTAGTCTGACACATGACTATCAACTGGACCTATTTATATACAGGACATAATGGGATACTCTATATTAAGACCCTTGGGGGAAAGGGTATCAAGTTCGTGTATCCAACGGATCTCTTTACATTTAAGGATTCCCTCCCGGTCCCCACCTTGAGGCAGTGGGGCAACAGAGTCAATGACCCTAAATTTGAGCTGACTGATTGTATGGTGAAATTCAGCAAAATGTTTTGAGATTGGTAGATCTGTCTTTCTTGTACGGATAGTGCTTTTATGCTACTACGCTAGCATTGGAGTCCGCTGTAGGCACGCGATTGCTGATGGTTTGTGCAGAGGCCTATGTCCTGGGTGCAGTGAAAGTCCGCTTCCAGCCTAGGATTGCTGAATGTGTGGGCCGAGGCCTATGCCATGTTTGGCCGCTCAGATCAATTTTTTGTTCATGTCTTGGGTTTCCTAGGACCCACCTATGCTGTTGGTGCAAACTTAGTTCCCATTGTGGTGTTTGACCTGTCTGGCACAAAGGCACTGACTGACTTGGGTAGGGGGCAGAGCGCTGACTGCTTTCCCCTTGCAGTGTGGATTGAGCTATGCGACACCTTGACAGAATGAATACTGTGTGGCACATGGATTCCCCATTGCTATGCCCACGTTTGCAGCTCCTGACGGAGGTGGCACAGGATTGGAGTTCTCATTGCTTCTGTACAGCATTGTGGGCTATCGCCCCGCCCCTTTTAAAGAGGGTCGCTGCCTGGCCCTGCTAACCCTCTGCAGTGTGTGCCTCCGGTTCCTCCTCATGGCAGACGCACTTATAAATAGACATGAGGGTGGTGTGGCTATGAGGCCAGTGTGTGGCATGAGGGCAGCTGAAGGCTGCGCAAGGACACTTTGGTGTGCGCTGTGGACACTGGGTCGTGCGGGGGGGGGGGGGGGGGTTGGGCAGCATGTAACCCAGGAGAAGTGGCAGCGGAGTGTCATGCAGGCAGTGATTGTGCCTTGTTGGAGGTAGTGTGGTGCTTAGCTGAGGTATGCCTTGCTAATGAGGGTTTTTCAGAAGTAAAAATTGTTGGGGGGGGGCCCACTCTTGCCGCTATTGTGGCTTAATAGTGGGACCTGGGAACTTGAGATGCAGCCCAACATGTAGCCCTTCGCCTGCCCTATCCGTTTCAGTGTCAATTTCTTGAATTTCCCAGATTTTCAGAAATGAGAACCTTAGCGAGCATCGGCGATATACAAAAATGCTCGGGTCGCCCATTGACTTCAATGGGGTTCGTTACTCGAAACGAACCCTCGAGCATCGCGGAAAGTTCGACTTGAGTAACGAGCACCTGAGCATTTTGGTGCTCCCTCATCTCTAATTATGACATCATAATGGAGTTCTATATTACATTATAATGAAGTTTTACGTTGTATCTTTTGTTATTACTAGATTGTGACATCCTAATGGAGTTGTAAATTCTACCCCCTACTATAATTACATTATGACATCATAATGCAGTTTTACATTATGACATCATAATGGAGTTCTATATTACATAATAATATTGTTCTACATTGTATCTTTTGTTATTACTAGATTATGACATCATAATGGAGTTGTAAATTATATTACCTGCTATAAATAAATTATGACATCATAAAGCAGTTTTACATTATGACATCATAATGGAGTTCTATACTACATTATAATGAAGTTCTACATTGTATCTTTTGTTATTACTAGATTGTGACATCATAATGGAGTTGTAAATTCAATCCCCTGCCATAAATACATTATGACATCATAATGCAGTTTTACATTATGACATCATAATGGCGTTCTATCTATATATATAAAATTGAATGTATGTCTGTCTGCGTGCGTGCGTGCGTGTTTGTCCTTTATGCGCTACTACACCATTCATCCGATCGCCATGAAACTTTGGGAAGTTGTTGAGTACACTCCTGGGAAGATTATAGGCATAGTACAAATATCCTACGATAAATGGCGCGCGAGCGTCGTCGAAAGTTACGCCCCCCCCCACGTAGATCGAATAAGTAAGCCACCTGCTATTGTGATGTCATCACTGATGTCATCAACATCGGATGCCCTTGAACATGCCCCAACATGTTCTATAAAGCTGCATTGTGATGTCATTAAGGCTCTATTATGACACGTACAGCTTGGAACCACTAGAGCACGCCAGCCAATTACCATTCTATCCCCTACTATAAATACATGATGACATCATAATGCAGTTTTACATTATGACATCATAATGGAGTTCTATATTACATAATAATGTTGTTCTACGTTGTATCCTTTAATAGTACTAGATTGTGACATCATAATGGAGTTGTAAATTCTATCCCCTACCATGAATAGATTATGACATCATAATGCAGTTTTACATTACATTATGACATCATAATGGAGCTCTATCTATATATATAAAACTGAATGTATGTCTGTCTGCGTGCGTGTCTGCGTGCGTGCGTGTCTGTTTGTCCTTTATGCGCTACTACACCATTCATCCGATCGCCATGAAACTTTGGGAAGTTGTTAAGTACACTCCTGGGAAGATTATAGGCATAGTACAAATATCCTACGATAAATGGCGCGCGAGCGTCGTCGAAAGTTACGCCCCCCCCCCCCACGTAGATCGAATAAGTAAGCCACCTGCTATTGTGATGTCATCACTGATGTCATCAACATCGGACGCCCTTGAACATGCCCCAACATGTTCTATAAAGCTGCATTGTGATGTCATTAAGGCTGTATTATGACACGTACAGCTTGGAACCACTAGAGCACGCCAGCCAATTACCATTGGAGTTGGAAGTGGGTAAACAAGTACTAGGATATCTTCCTAAGAAGCCACAGCAGCCGGATAAATTGTATGTTCCACCCAACGGCTATTTTATTCAGCCCGCAAGGGGGAAGCAGCGGCCTACAAAATCTAATTCTCTCATTTCCTGATGTCATAGATAGATAGATAGATAGATAGATAGATAGATAGATAGATAGACTGTATGCAATAACCCTGATAGATAGATAGATAGATAGATAGATAGATAGACTGTATGCAATGACACGTACAGCTTGAAACCATAAATACTAGAGCACGCCAGTCATTTACAGTCAGTCTCCATTGAAGTTGGAAGTGGGCAAACATGTACTAGGCCAGTGATGGCGAACCTTTTAGGGACCGAGTGCCCAAACTACAACCCAAAACCCACTTATGTATCGCAAAGTGCCAACACGTCAGGGGGCGGGGCTTATCACGACGTATGATTTTACCCCCGTCGTTCTAAAAAGGACAAGGCTGTTTCAGAATAGACCGGGTGCAGATTCTGACTGCTTTTTGGACGCGGAAATACTGCAGAATGTGCTCAGCGGAGATTTCTGTGGAAAATTCTGCAGCATTTCCGCATCTAAAAAGCAGTCAAAATCTGCACCCGGTCTATTCTGAAAGAGCCCTGCCCATTTCTGCCACATGTACACATACCCCAGCGGTAATAGTGACACCTTCACCCCAGCGATAATAGTGACATCCCACAGCAGTAATAATAGTGACACTCCCCCCATTAGTAATAAGAGTGACATACCCCAGCGGTAAACCTCAGTGGTCGCTGCTGCCGTCATCTAGATATATAAAAACGTAGTATGTATGTATGTCTGTCTTCGCAGCAACGCGCGAACATGCCCCAACATGTTCTCATAAGCTGCATTGTGATGTCATTAAGGCTCTATTATGACACGTACAGCTTGGAACCACTAGAGCACGCCAGCCAATTACCATTGGAGTTGGAAGTGGGTAAACAAGTACTAGGATATCTTCCTAAGAAGCCACAGCAGCCGGATAAATTGTATGTTCCACCCAACGGCTATTTTATTCAGCCCGCAAGGGGGAAGCAGCGGCCTACAAAATCTCATTCAGGTAGGTAGGTTCAGTTCTTGGAGGTTGGGGAATGCTTATGGGCAAGGCCTTATGTCTCATCCCAACTCGATTATTCAATTCTAAGCGCAAAAGAATTAGCGTCCAAATTTTATGTACGGAATTTAATTCTCTCATTTCCCAATGTCATAGAAACTTGAAATTTGGCACGAGCATTGATTATGTCATAAATAGGAAAAGTTAATGGGTCCCAACTCGATTATTCAATTCAAAGCGCCAAAGAATTAGCGTTCAAATTTTACGTACGGAATCTAATTCTCTCATTTCCTGATGTCATAGATAGATAGATAGATAGATAGATAGATAGATAGACAGACTGTATGCAATGACACCTACAGCTTGGAACCATAAATACTAGAGCACGCCAGCCATTTACAGTCAGTCTCCATTGGAGTTGGAAGTGGGCAAACATGTACTAGGCTATCTTCCCAAGAAGCCACAGCAGCCGGATAAATTGGATGTTCCACACAACGGCTATTTTATTCAGCCTGCAAGGGGGAAGCAGCGGCCTACAAAACCTCAGTGGTCGCTGCTGCCGTCATCTAGATATATAAAAACGAATGTATGTATGTCTGTCTGTCTTCGCAGCAACGCGCGACGGGTACGCTAGTATTACATAATAATGTTTTTCTACATTGTATCTTTTGCTATTACTAGATTCTGACATCATAATGGAGTTGTAAATCCTATCCCCTACTATGAATACATTATTACATCATAATGCAGTTTCACATTATGACATCATAATGGCGTTCTATATTACATAATAATGTTGTTCTACGTTGTATCTTTTGTTACTACTAGATTGCGACATCATAATGAAGTTGTAAATTCTATCCCCTACTATAAAAACATTATGACATCATAATGCAGTTTTACATTATGACATCATAATAGAGTTCTATATTACATTATAATTATGTTGTATCTTTTGTTATTACTAGATTGTGACATCATAATGGAGTTGTAAATTCTATCCCCTACCATGAACAGATTATGACATCATAATGCAGTTTTACATTATGACATCATAATGGAGTTCTATATTACATTATAATTAAGTTGTATGTTGTATCTTTTGTTATTACTAATTTGTGACATCATAATGGAGTTTTAAATACTATCCCCTACCATGAATAGATTATGACATCTTAATGCAGTTTTACATTACATTATGACATCCTAATATAGTTCTATACTAAATTATAATGAAGTTCTACATTGTATCTTTTGTTATTACTAGATTGTGACATCATAATGCAGTTGTAAATTCTACCACCTACTATAAATACATTATGACATCATAATGCAGTTTTACATTATGACATCATAATGGAGTTCTATATTATATTATAATGAAGTTCTACAAAGTATCTTCTGTTATTACTAGATTGTGACATCATAATGGAGTTGTAAATCCTATCCCCTACAATAAATACATTATGACATTATAATGAAGTTTCACATTATGACATCATAATGGAGTTCTATATTACATAAAAATGCTGTTCTACGTTGTATTTTTTGTTATTACTAGATTGTGACATCATAATGATATTGTAAATTCTATCCCCTACCATGAATAGATTATGACATCATAATGCAGTTTTACATTATGACATCATAATGGAGTTCTATATTACAAAGTAGTGTTGTTCTACGTTGCATCTTTTGTTATTACTAGATTGTGATATCATAATGGAGTTGTAAATTCTATTACTTGCTATGAATAGATTATGACATCATAATGCAGTTTTACATTATGACATCATAATAGAGTTCTATACTACATTATAATGAAGTTCTACATTACATCTTTTGTTATTACTAAATTCTGACATCATAATGGAGTTGTAAATTCTATCCCCTACTATGAATACATTATGACGTCATAATGCAGTTTAATATTATGACATCATAATGAAGTTCTATATTACATAATAATGTTGTTCTATGTTGTATCTTTTGTTATTACTAGATTGTGACATCATAATGCAGTTGTAAATTCTATCCCCTACTATAAATACATGATGACATCATAATGCAGTTTTACATTATGACATCATAATGGAGTTCTATATTACATAATAATGTTGTTCTACGTTGTATCCTTTAATAGTACTAGATTGTGACATCATAATGGAGTTGTAAATTCTATCCCCTACCATGAATAGATTATGACATCATAATGCAGTTTTACATTACATGATGACATCATAATGGAGCTCTATATTATAATATAATGAAGTTCTACGTTGCATCTTTTGTTATTACTAATTTGTGACATCATAATGCAGTTTTAAATACTATCCCCTACCATGAATAGATTATGACATCATAATGCAGTTTTACATTACATTATGACATCCTAATATAGTTCTATACTAAATTATAATTTCACTGTGAAAGTACCCCAGAAATATTAGATTACCATTCTTCATTTGGGGCATTTGAGTACAAAAGACAGAGGCTATTTGTCTTGATCCTGATGAATCGGCTCACTTATTACATCAGGGCCGTAGAAACACGTTGATTAAATATTATTTGTCTATCATCCTTAGCCTTCTGAAATAAAATTTATACCGTTATTACCACTGTATAAATAGCAATATAACCGTACCTGTAAATCTATTAAGGGAACGGTAATTAACATCGGTATAGCGGATCACCACGATAAGGTGATATACCTATCCCCTGTCCTGTATGTTCTTTGGGTGTTTGTATGTTTATGTTCGTCTAGTTTTCTGATGTGTGCTGGGCCATTTGGTGGTGTGATTTAGTGTATTTTAAATAAAGTCCTATAATAAAAGTTATATTTTAATAATAGAACAGATTATCTAATCTAATATTTCTGGGGTAGTTTCACAGTGAAATTGTATTTCATTTAAAGGACCCCACCTGTCCCAGTGACGACTGTATACTAAATTATAATGAACTTCTACATTGTATCTTTTGTTATTACTAGATTGTGACATCATAATGGAGTTGTAAATTCTACCCCCTACTATAAATACATTATGACATCATAATGCAGTTTTACATTATGACATCATAATAGAGTTCTATATTACATAATAATGTTGTTCTACGTTGTATCTTTTGTTATTACTAGATTGTGACATCATAATGGAGTTGTAAATTCTATTATCTGCTATGAATAGATTATGACATCATAATGCAGTTTTACATTATGACATCATAATGGAGTTCTATACTACATTATAATGAAGTTCTACAAAGTATCTTCTGTTATTACTAGATTGTGACATCATAATGGAGTTGTAAATCCTATCCCCTACAATAAATACATTATGACATCATAATGCAGTTTCACATTATGACATCATAATGGCGTTCTATATTACATAATAATGTTTTTCTACATTGTATCTTTTGTTATTACTAGATTCTGACATCATAATGGAGTTGTAAATCCTATCCCCTACTATGAATACATTATTACGTCATAATGCAGTTTCACATTATGACATCATAATGGCGTTCTATATTACATAATAATGTTGTTCTACGTTGTATCTTAGATTGCGACATCATAATGAAGTTGTAAATTCTATCCCCTACTATAAAAACATTATGACATCATAATGCAGTTTTACATTATGACATCATAATAGAGTTCTATATTACATTATAATTATGTTGTATCTTTTGTTATTACTAGATTGTGACATCATAATGGAGTTGTAAATTCTATCCCCTACCATGAACAGATTATGACATCATAATGCAGTTTTACATTATGACATAATGGAGTTCTATATTACATTATCATTAAGTTGTATGTTGTATCTTTTGTTATTACTAATTTGTGACATCATAATGGAGTTTTAAATACTATCCCCTACCATGAATAGATTATGACATCTTAATGCAGTTTTACATTACATTATGACATCCTAATATAGTTCTATACTAAATTATAATGAAGTTCTACATTGTATCTTTTGTTATTACTAGATTGTGACATCATAATGCAGTTGTAAATTCTACCCCCTACTATAAATACATTATGACATCATAATGCAGTTTTACATTATGACATCATAATGGAGTTCTATATTATATTATAATGAAGTTCTACAAAGTATCTTCTGTTATTACTAGATTGTGACATCATAATGGAGTTGTAAATCCTATCCCCTACAATAAATACATTATGACATATAATGAAGTTTCACATTATGACATCATAATGGAGTTCTATATTACATAAAAATGCTGTTCTACGTTGTATTTTTTGTTATTACTAGATTGTGACATCATAATGATATTGTAAATTCTATCCCCTACCATGAATAGATTATGACATCATAATGCAGTTTTACATTATGACATCATAATGGAGTTCTATATTACAAAGTAGTGTTGTTCTACGTTGCATCTTTTGTTATTACTAGATTGTGATATCATAATGGAGTTGTAAATTCTATTACTTGCTATGAATAGATTATGACATCATAATGCAGCTTTACATTATGACATCATAATAGAGTTCTATACTACATTATAATGAAGTTCTACATTACATCTTTTGTTATTACTAAATTGTGACATCATAATGGAGTTGTAAATCCTATCCACTACAATGAATACATTATGACATCATAATGCAGTTTCACGTTATGACATCATAATGGAGTTCTATATTACATAAAAATGCTGTTCTACATTGTATCTTTTGTTATTACTAGATTGTGACATCATAATGGAGTTGTAAATTCTACCCCCTACTATAAATACATTATGACATCATAATGAAGTTTCACATTATGACATCATAATGAGTTCTATATTACATAAAAAGGCTGTTCTACATTGTATCTTTTGTTATTACTAGATTGTGACATCATAATGATATTGTAAATTTGATCCCCTACCATGAATAGATTATGACATCCTAATGCAGTTTTACATTACGACATCAAAATAGAGTTCTATACTAAAATATAATGGATTTCTACATTGTATCTTTTGTTATTACTAGATTGTAACATCATAATGGAGTTGTAAATGCTATCCCCTACTATGAATAGATTATGATGTCATAATGCAGTTTCACATTATGACATCATAATGAAGTTCTATATTACATAATGTTTTTCTACTTTGTATCTTTTATTATTATTAGATTGTGACATTATGGAGTTGTAAATTATATTACCTGCTATAAATAAATTATGACATCATAAAGCAGTTTTACATTATGACATCATAATGGAGTTCTATACTACATTATAATGAAGTTCTACATTGTATCTTTTGTTATTACTAGATTGTGACATCATAATGGAGTTGTAAATTCAATCCCCTGCCATAAATACATTATGACATCATAATGCAGTTTTACATTATGACATCATAATGGCGTTCTATATTACATAATAATGTTTTTCTACATTGTATCTTTTGTTATTACTAGATTCTGACATCATAATGGAGTTGTAAATCCTATCCCCTACTATGAATACATTATTACGTCATAATGCAGTTTCACATTTTGACATCATAATGGCGTTCTATATTACATAATAATGTTGTTCTACGTTGTATCTTAGATTGCGACATCATAATGAAGTTGTAAATTCTATCCCCTACTATAAAAACATTATGACATCATAATGCAGTTTTACATTATGACATCATAATAGAGTTCTATATTACATTATAATTATGTTGTATCTTTTGTTATTACTAGATTGTGACATCATAATGGAGTTGTAAATTCTATCCCCTACCATGAACAGATTATGACATCATAATGCAGTTTTACATTATGACATAATGGAGTTCTATATTACATTATCATTAAGTTGTATGTTGTATCTTTTGTTATTACTAATTTGTGACATCATAATGGAGTTTTAAATACTATCCCCTACCATGAATAGATTATGACATCTTAATGCAGTTTTACATTCCATTATGACATCCTAATATAGTTCTATACTAAATTATAATGAAGTTCTACATTGTATCTTTTGTTATTACTAGATTGTGACATCATAATGCAGTTGTAAATTCTACCCCCTACTATAAATACATTATGACATCATAATGCAGTTTTACATTATGACATCATAATGGAGTTCTATATTATATTATAATGAAGTTCTACAAAGTATCTTCTGTTATTACTAGATTGTGACATCATAATGGAGTTGTAAATCCTATCCCCTACAATAAATACATTATGACATATAATGAAGTTTCACATTATGACATCATAATGGAGTTCTATATTACATAAAAATGCTGTTCTACGTTGTATTTTTTGTTATTACTAGATTGTGACATCATAATGATATTGTAAATTCTATCCCCTACCATGAATAGATTATGACATCATAATGCAGTTTTACATTATGACATCATAATGGAGTTCTATATTACAAAGTAGTGTTGTTCTACGTTGCATCTTTTGTTATTACTAGATTGTGATATCATAATGGAGTTGTAAATTCTATTACTTGCTATGAATAGATTATGACATCATAATGCAGTTTTACATTATGACATCATAATAGAGTTCTATACTACATTATAATGAAGTTCTACATTACATCTTTTGTTATTACTAGATTCTGAAATCATAATGGTGTTGTAAATTCTATCCCCTACTATGAATACATTATGACGTCATAATGCAGTTTAATATTATGACATCATAATGGAGTTCTATATTACATAATAATGTTGTTCTATGTTGTATCTTTTGTTATTACTAGATTGTGACATCATAATGCAGTTGTAAATTCTATCCCCTACTATAAATACATGATGACATCATAATGCAGTTTTACATTATGACATCATAATGGAGTTCTATATTACATAATAATGTTGTTCTACGTTGTATCCTTTAATAGTACTAGATTGTGACATCATAATGGAGTTGTAAATTCTATCCCCTACCATGAATAGATTATGACATCATAATGCAGTTTTACATTACATTATGACATCATAATGGAGCTCTATCTATATATATAAAATTGAATGTATGTCTGTCTGCGTGCGTGCGTGCGTGTTTGTCCTTTATGCGCTACTACACCATTCATCCGATCGCCATGAAACTTTGGGAAGTTGTTGAGTACACTCCTGGGAAGATTATAGGCATAGTACAAATATCCTACGATAAATGGCGCGCGAGCGTCGTCGAAAGTTACGCCCCCCCCCCCCACGTAGATCGAATAAGTAAGCCACCTGCTATTGTGATGTCATCACTGATGTCATCAACATCGGACGCCCTTGAACATGCCCCAACATGTTCTATAAAGCTGCATTGTGATGTCATTAAGGCTCTATTATGACACGTACAGCTTGGAACCACTAGAGCACGCCAGCCAATTACCATTGGAGTTGGAAGTGGGTAAACAAGTACTAGGATATCTTCCTAAGAAGCCACAGCAGCCGGATAAATTGTATGTTCCACCCAACGGCTATTTTATTCAGCCCGCAAGGGGGAAGCAGCGGCCTACAAAATCTAATTCTCTCATTTCCTGATGTCATAGATAGATAGATAGATAGATAGATAGATAGATAGACTGTATGCAATAACCCTGATAGATAGATAGATAGATAGATAGACTGTATGCAATGACACGTACAGCTTGAAACCATAAATACTAGAGCACGCCAGCCATTTACAGTCAGTCTCCATTGAAGTTGGAAGTGGGCAAACATGTACTAGGCCAGTGATGGCGAACCTTTTAGGGACCGAGTGCCCAAACGACAACCCAAAACCCACTTATGTATCGCAAAGTGCCAACACGTCAGGGGGCGGGGCTTATCACGACGTATGATTTTACCCCCGTCGTTCTAAAAAGGACAAGGCTGTTTCAGAATAGACCGGGTGCAGATTCTGACTGCTTTTTGGACGCGGAAATACTGCAGAATGTGCTCAGCGGAGATTTCTGTGGAAAATTCTGCAGCATTTCCGCATCTAAAAAGCAGTCAAAATCTGCACCCGGTCTATTCTGAAAGAGCCCTGCCCATTTCTGCCACATGTACACATACCCCAGCGGTAATAGTGACACCTTCACCCCAGCGATAATAGTGACATCCCACAGCAGTAATAATAGTGACACTCCCCCCATTAGTAATAAGAGTGACATACCCCAGCGGTAAACCTCAGTGGTCGCTGCTGCCGTCATCTAGATATATAAAAACGTAGTATGTATGTATGTCTGTCTTCGCAGCAACGCGCGAACATGCCCCAACATGTTCTCATAAGCTGCATTGTGATGTCATTAAGGCTCTATTATGACACGTACAGCTTGGAACCACTAGAGCACGCCAGCCAATTACCATTGGAGTTGGAAGTGGGTAAACAAGTACTAGGATATCTTCCTAAGAAGCCACAGCAGCCGGATAAATTGTATGTTCCACCCAACGGCTATTTTATTCAGCCCGCAAGGGGGAAGCAGCGGCCTACAAAATCTCATTCAGGTAGGTAGGTTCAGTTCTTGGAGGTTGGGGAATGCTTATGGGCAAGGCCTTATGTCTCATCCCAACTCGATTATTCAATTCTAAGCGCAAAAGAATTAGCGTCCAAATTTTATGTACGGAATTTAATTCTCTCATTTCCCAATGTCATAGAAACTTGAAATTTGGCACGAGCATTGATTATGTCATAAATAGGAAAAGTTAATGGGTCCCAACTCGATTATTCAATTCAAAGCGCCAAAGAATTAGCGTTCAAATTTTACGTACGGAATCTAATTCTCTCATTTCCTGATGTCATAGATAGATAGATAGATAGATAGATAGATAGATAGATAGATAGATAGATAGATAGACAGACTGTATGCAATGACACGTACAGCTTGGAACCATAAATACTAGAGCACGCCAGCCATTTACAGTCAGTCTCCATTGGAGTTGGAAGTGGGCAAACATGTACTAGGCTATCTTCCCAAGAAGCCACAGCAGCCGGATAAATTGGATGTTCCACACAACGGCTATTTTATTCAGCCTGCAAGGGGGAAGCAGCGGCCTACAAAACCTCAGTGGTCGCTGCTGCCGTCATCTAGATATATAAAAACGAATGTATGTATGTCTGTCTGTCTTCGCAGCAACGCGCGACGGGTACGCTAGTATTACAATATAATGAAGTTCTACGTTGCATCTTTTGTTATTACTAATTTGTGACATCATAATGCAGTTTTAAATACTATCCCCTACCATGAATAGATTATGACATCATAATGCAGTTTTACATTACATTATGACATCCTAATATAGTTCTATACTAAATTATAATTTCACTGTGAAAGTACCCCAGAAATATTAGATTACCATTCTTCATTTGGGGCATTTGAGTACAAAAGACAGAGGCTATTTGTCTTGATCCTGATGAAGCGGCTCACTTATTACATCAGGGCCGTAGAAATACGTCGATTAAATATTATTTGTCTATCATCCTTAGCCTTCTGAAATAAAATGTATACCGTTATTACCACTGTATAAATAGCAATATAACCGTACCTGTAAATCTATTAAGGGAACGGTAATTAACATCGGTATAGCGGATCACCACGATAAGGTGATATACCTATCCCCTGTCCTGTATGTTCTTTGGGTGTTTGTATGTTTATGTTCGTCTAGTTTTCTGATGTGTGCTGGGCCATTTGGTGGTGTGATTTAGTGTATTTTAAATAAAGTCCTATAATAAAAGTTATATTTTAATAATAGAACAGATTATCTAATCTAATATTTCTGGGGTAGTTTCACAGTGAAATTGTATTTCATTTAAAGGACCCCACCTGTCCCAGTGACGACTGTATACTAAATTATAATGAACTTCTACATTGTATCTTTTGTTATTACTAGATTGTGACATCATAATGGAGTTGTAAATTCTACCCCCTACTATAAATACATTATGACATCATAATGCAGTTTTACATTATGACATCATAATAGAGTTCTATATTACATAATAATGTTGTTCTACGTTGTATCTTTTGTTATTACTAGATTGTGACATCATAATGGAGTTGTAAATTCTATTATCTGCTATGAATAGATTATGACATCATAATGCAGTTTTACATTATGACATCATAATGGAGTTCTATACTACATTATAATGAAGTTCTACAAAGTATCTTCTGTTATTACTAGATTGTGACATCATAATGGAGTTGTAAATCCTATCCCCTACAATAAATACATTATGACATCATAATGCAGTTTTACATTATGACATCATAATGGCGTTCTATATTACATAATAATGTTTTTCTACATTGTATCTTTTGTTATTACTAGATTCTGACATCATAATGGAGTTGTAAATCCTATCCCCTACTATGAATACATTATTACGTCATAATGCAGTTTCACATTATGACATCATAATGGCGTTCTATATTACATAATAATGTTGTTCTACGTTGTATCTTAGATTGCGACATCATAATGAAGTTGTAAATTCTATCCCCTACTATAAAAACATTATGACATCATAATGCAGTTTTACATTATGACATCATAATAGAGTTCTATATTACATTATAATTATGTTGTATCTTTTGTTATTACTAGATTGTGACATCATAATGGAGTTGTAAATTCTATCCCCTACCATGAACAGATTATGACATCATAATGCAGTTTTACATTATGACATAATGGAGTTCTATATTACATTATCATTAAGTTGTATGTTGTATCTTTTGTTATTACTAATTTGTGACATCATAATGGAGTTTTAAATACTATCCCCTACCATGAATAGATTATGACATCTTAATGCAGTTTTACATTACATTATGACATCCTAATATAGTTCTATACTAAATTATAATGAAGTTCTACATTGTATCTTTTGTTATTACTAGATTGTGACATCATAATGCAGTTGTAAATTCTACCCCCTACTATAAATACATTATGACATCATAATGCAGTTTTACATTATGACATCATAATGGAGTTCTATATTATATTATAATGAAGTTCTACAAAGTATCTTCTGTTATTACTAGATTGTGACATCATAATGGAGTTGTAAATCCTATCCCCTACAATAAATACATTATGACATATAATGAAGTTTCACATTATGACATCATAATGGAGTTCTATATTACATAAAAATGCTGTTCTACGTTGTATTTTTTGTTATTACTAGATTGTGACATCATAATGATATTGTAAATTCTATCCCCTACCATGAATAGATTATGACATCATAATGCAGTTTTACATTATGACATCATAATGGAGTTCTATATTACAAAGTAGTGTTGTTCTACGTTGCATCTTTTGTTATTACTAGATTGTGATATCATAATGGAGTTGTAAATTCTATTACTTGCTATGAATAGATTATGACATCATAATGCAGCTTTACATTATGACATCATAATAGAGTTCTATACTACATTATAATGAAGTTCTACATTACATCTTTTGTTATTACTAAATTGTGACATCATAATGGAGTTGTAAATCCTATCCACTACAATGAATACATTATGACATCATAATGCAGTTTCACGTTATGACATCATAATGGAGTTCTATATTACATAAAAATGCTGTTCTACATTGTATCTTTTGTTATTACTAGATTGTGACATCATAATGGAGTTGTAAATTCTACCCCCTACTATAAATACATTATGACATCATAATGAAGTTTCACATTATGACATCATAATGAGTTCTATATTACATAAAAAGGCTGTTCTACATTGTATCTTTTGTTATTACTAGATTGTGACATCATAATGATATTGTAAATTTGATCCCCTACCATGAATAGATTATGACATCCTAATGCAGTTTTACATTACGACATCAAAATAGAGTTCTATACTAAAATATAATGGATTTCTACATTGTATCTTTTGTTATTACTAGATTGTAACATCATAATGGAGTTGTAAATGCTATCCCCTACTATGAATAGATTATGATGTCATAATGCAGTTTCACATTATGACATCATAATGAAGTTCTATATTACATAATGTTTTTCTACTTTGTATCTTTTATTATTATTAGATTGTGACATTATGGAGTTGTAAATTATATTACCTGCTATAAATAAATTATGACATCATAAAGCAGTTTTACATTATGACATCATAATGGAGTTCTATACTACATTATAATGAAGTTCTACATTGTATCTTTTGTTATTACTAGATTGTGACATCATAATGGAGTTGTAAATTCAATCCCCTGCCATAAATACATTATGACATCATAATGCAGTTTTACATTATGACATCATAATGGCGTTCTATATTACATAATAATGTTTTTCTACATTGTATCTTTTGTTATTACTAGATTCTGACATCATAATGGAGTTGTAAATCCTATCCCCTACTATGAATACATTATTACGTCATAATGCAGTTTCACATTTTGACATCATAATGGCGTTCTATATTACATAATAATGTTGTTCTACGTTGTATCTTAGATTGCGACATCATAATGAAGTTGTAAATTCTATCCCCTACTATAAAAACATTATGACATCATAATGCAGTTTTACATTATGACATCATAATAGAGTTCTATATTACATTATAATTATGTTGTATCTTTTGTTATTACTAGATTGTGACATCATAATGGAGTTGTAAATTCTATCCCCTACCATGAACAGATTATGACATCATAATGCAGTTTTACATTATGACATAATGGAGTTCTATATTACATTATCATTAAGTTGTATGTTGTATCTTTTGTTATTACTAATTTGTGACATCATAATGGAGTTTTAAATACTATCCCCTACCATGAATAGATTATGACATCTTAATGCAGTTTTACATTCCATTATGACATCCTAATATAGTTCTATACTAAATTATAATGAAGTTCTACATTGTATCTTTTGTTATTACTAGATTGTGACATCATAATGCAGTTGTAAATTCTACCCCCTACTATAAATACATTATGACATCATAATGCAGTTTTACATTATGACATCATAATGGAGTTCTATATTATATTATAATGAAGTTCTACAAAGTATCTTCTGTTATTACTAGATTGTGACATCATAATGGAGTTGTAAATCCTATCCCCTACAATAAATACATTATGACATATAATGAAGTTTCACATTATGACATCATAATGGAGTTCTATATTACATAAAAATGCTGTTCTACGTTGTATTTTTTGTTATTACTAGATTGTGACATCATAATGATATTGTAAATTCTATCCCCTACCATGAATAGATTATGACATCATAATGCAGTTTTACATTATGACATCATAATGGAGTTCTATATTACAAAGTAGTGTTGTTCTACGTTGCATCTTTTGTTATTACTAGATTGTGATATCATAATGGAGTTGTAAATTCTATTACTTGCTATGAATAGATTATGACATCATAATGCAGTTTTACATTATGACATCATAATAGAGTTCTATACTACATTATAATGAAGTTCTACATTACATCTTTTGTTATTACTAGATTCTGAAATCATAATGGTGTTGTAAATTCTATCCCCTACTATGAATACATTATGACGTCATAATGCAGTTTAATATTATGACATCATAATGGAGTTCTATATTACATAATAATGTTGTTCTATGTTGTATCTTTTGTTATTACTAGATTGTGACATCATAATGCAGTTGTAAATTCTATCCCCTACTATAAATACATGATGACATCATAATGCAGTTTTACATTATGACATCATAATGGAGTTCTATATTACATAATAATGTTGTTCTACGTTGTATCCTTTAATAGTACTAGATTGTGACATCATAATGGAGTTGTAAATTCTATCCCCTACCATGAATAGATTATGACATCATAATGCAGTTTTACATTACATTATGACATCATAATGGAGCTCTATCTATATATATAAAATTGAATGTATGTCTGTCTGCGTGCGTGCGTGCGTGTTTGTCCTTTATGCGCTACTACACCATTCATCCGATCGCCATGAAACTTTGGGAAGTTGTTGAGTACACTCCTGGGAAGATTATAGGCATAGTACAAATATCCTACGATAAATGGCGCGCGAGCGTCGTCGAAAGTTACGCCCCCCCCCCCCCACGTAGATCGAATAAGTAAGCCACCTGCTATTGTGATGTCATCACTGATGTCATCAACATCGGACGCCCTTGAACATGCCCCAACATGTTCTATAAAGCTGCATTGTGATGTCATTAAGGCTCTATTATGACACGTACAGCTTGGAACCACTAGAGCACGCCAGCCAATTACCATTGGAGTTGGAAGTGGGTAAACAAGTACTAGGATATCTTCCTAAGAAGCCACAGCAGCCGGATAAATTGTATGTTCCACCCAACGGCTATTTTATTCAGCCCGCAAGGGGGAAGCAGCGGCCTACAAAATCTAATTCTCTCATTTCCTGATGTCATAGATAGATAGATAGATAGATAGATAGATAGATAGACTGTATGCAATAACCCTGATAGATAGATAGATAGATAGATAGACTGTATGCAATGACACGTACAGCTTGAAACCATAAATACTAGAGCACGCCAGCCATTTACAGTCAGTCTCCATTGAAGTTGGAAGTGGGCAAACATGTACTAGGCCAGTGATGGCGAACCTTTTAGGGACCGAGTGCCCAAACGACAACCCAAAACCCACTTATGTATCGCAAAGTGCCAACACGTCAGGGGGCGGGGCTTATCACGACGTATGATTTTACCCCCGTCGTTCTAAAAAGGACAAGGCTGTTTCAGAATAGACCGGGTGCAGATTCTGACTGCTTTTTGGACGCGGAAATACTGCAGAATGTGCTCAGCGGAGATTTCTGTGGAAAATTCTGCAGCATTTCCGCATCTAAAAAGCAGTCAAAATCTGCACCCGGTCTATTCTGAAAGAGCCCTGCCCATTTCTGCCACATGTACACATACCCCAGCGGTAATAGTGACACCTTCACCCCAGCGATAATAGTGACATCCCACAGCAGTAATAATAGTGACACTCCCCCCATTAGTAATAAGAGTGACATACCCCAGCGGTAAACCTCAGTGGTCGCTGCTGCCGTCATCTAGATATATAAAAACGTAGTATGTATGTATGTCTGTCTTCGCAGCAACGCGCGAACATGCCCCAACATGTTCTCATAAGCTGCATTGTGATGTCATTAAGGCTCTATTATGACACGTACAGCTTGGAACCACTAGAGCACGCCAGCCAATTACCATTGGAGTTGGAAGTGGGTAAACAAGTACTAGGATATCTTCCTAAGAAGCCACAGCAGCCGGATAAATTGTATGTTCCACCCAACGGCTATTTTATTCAGCCCGCAAGGGGGAAGCAGCGGCCTACAAAATCTCATTCAGGTAGGTAGGTTCAGTTCTTGGAGGTTGGGGAATGCTTATGGGCAAGGCCTTATGTCTCATCCCAACTCGATTATTCAATTCTAAGCGCAAAAGAATTAGCGTCCAAATTTTATGTACGGAATTTAATTCTCTCATTTCCCAATGTCATAGAAACTTGAAATTTGGCACGAGCATTGATTATGTCATAAATAGGAAAAGTTAATGGGTCCCAACTCGATTATTCAATTCAAAGCGCCAAAGAATTAGCGTTCAAATTTTACGTACGGAATCTAATTCTCTCATTTCCTGATGTCATAGATAGATAGATAGATAGATAGATAGATAGATAGATAGATAGACAGACTGTATGCAATGACACGTACAGCTTGGAACCATAAATACTAGAGCACGCCAGCCATTTACAGTCAGTCTCCATTGGAGTTGGAAGTGGGCAAACATGTACTAGGCTATCTTCCCAAGAAGCCACAGCAGCCGGATAAATTGGATGTTCCACACAACGGCTATTTTATTCAGCCTGCAAGGGGGAAGCAGCGGCCTACAAAACCTCAGTGGTCGCTGCTGCCGTCATCTAGATATATAAAAACGAATGTATGTATGTCTGTCTGTCTTCGCAGCAACGCGCGACGGGTACGCTAGTATTACAATATAATGAAGTTCTACGTTGCATCTTTTGTTATTACTAATTTGTGACATCATAATGCAGTTTTAAATACTATCCCCTACCATGAATAGATTATGACATCATAATGCAGTTTTACATTACATTATGACATCCTAATATAGTTCTATACTAAATTATAATTTCACTGTGAAAGTACCCCAGAAATATTAGATTACCATTCTTCATTTGGGGCATTTGAGTACAAAAGACAGAGGCTATTTGTCTTGATCCTGATGAAGCGGCTCACTTATTACATCAGGGCCGTAGAAATACGTCGATTAAATATTATTTGTCTATCA
The DNA here is from genome assembly GCF_035609145.1 of Eleutherodactylus coqui. Classification (NCBI taxonomy): domain Eukaryota; kingdom Metazoa; phylum Chordata; class Amphibia; order Anura; family Eleutherodactylidae; genus Eleutherodactylus; species Eleutherodactylus coqui. Next base: position 369,190 of record NW_027102315.1, on the reverse strand, counting down.
TCCTTAGCCTTCTGAAATAAAATGTATACCGTTATTACCACTGTATAAATAGCAATATAACCGTACCTGTAAATCTATTAAGGGAACGGTAATTAACATCGGTATAGCGGATCACCACGATAAGGTGATATACCTATCCCCTGTCCTGTATGTTCTTTGGGTGTTTGTATGTTTATGTTCGTCTAGTTTTCTGATGTGTGCTGGGCCATTTGGTGGTGTGATTTAGTGTATTTTAAATAAAGTCCTATAATAAAAGTTATATTTTAATAATAGAACAGATTATCTAATCTAATATTTCTGGGGTAGTTTCACAGTGAAATTGTATTTCATTTAAAGGACCCCACCTGTCCCAGTGACGACTGTATACTAAATTATAATGAAGTTCTACATTGTATCTTTTGTTATTACTAGATTGTGACATCATAATGGAGTTGTAAATTCTACCCCCTACTATAAATACATTATGACATCATAATGCAGTTTTACATTATGACATCATAATAGAGTTCTATATTACATAATAATGTTGTTCTACGTTGTATCTTTTGTTATTACTAGATTGTGACATCATAATGGAGTTGTAAATTCTATTATCTGCTATGAATAGATTATGACATCATAATGCAGTTTTACATTATGACATCATAATGGAGTTCTATACTACATTATAATGAAGTTCTACAAAGTATCTTCTGTTATTACTAGATTGTGACATCATAATGGAGTTGTAAATCCTATCCCCTACAATAAATACATTATGACATCATAATGCAGTTTTACATTATGACATCATAATGGCGTTCTATATTACATAATAATGTTTTTCTACATTGTATCTTTTGTTATTACTAGATTCTGACATCATAATGGAGTTGTAAATCCTATCCCCTACTATGAATACATTATTACGTCATAATGCAGTTTCACATTATGACATCATAATGGCGTTCTATATTACATAATAATGTTGTTCTACGTTGTATCTTAGATTGCGACATCATAATGAAGTTGTAAATTCTATCCCCTACTATAAAAACATTATGACATCATAATGCAGTTTTACATTATGACATCATAATAGAGTTCTATATTACATTATAATTATGTTGTATCTTTTGTTATTACTAGATTGTGACATCATAATGGAGTTGTAAATTCTATCCCCTACCATGAACAGATTATGACATCATAATGCAGTTTTACATTATGACATAATGGAGTTCTATATTACATTATCATTAAGTTGTATGTTGTATCTTTTGTTATTACTAATTTGTGACATCATAATGGAGTTTTAAATACTATCCCCTACCATGAATAGATTATGACATCTTAATGCAGTTTTACATTCCATTATGACATCCTAATATAGTTCTATACTAAATTATAATGAAGTTCTACATTGTATCTTTTGTTATTACTAGATTGTGACATCATAATGCAGTTGTAAATTCTACCCCCTACTATAAATACATTATGACATCATAATGCAGTTTTACATTATGACATCATAATGGAGTTCTATATTATATTATAATGAAGTTCTACAAAGTATCTTCTGTTATTACTAGATTGTGACATCATAATGGAGTTGTAAATCCTATCCCCTACAATAAATACATTATGACATCATAATGAAGTTTCACATTATGACATCATAATGGAGTTCTATATTACATAAAAATGCTGTTCTACGTTGTATTTTTTGTTATTACTAGATTGTGACATCATAATGATATTGTAAATTCTATCCCCTACCATGAATAGATTATGACATCATAAGCAGTTTTACATTATGACATCATAATGGAGTTCTATATTACAAAGTAGTGTTGTTCTACGTTGCATCTTTTGTTATTACTAGATTGTTGATATCATAATGGAGTTGTAAATTCTATTACTTGCTATGAATAGATTATGACATCATAATGCAGTTTTACATTATGACATCATAATAGAGTTCTATACTACATTATAATGAAGTTCTACATTACATCTTTTGTTATTACTATATTCTGACATCATAATGGTGTTGTAAATTCTATCCCCTACTATGAATACATTATGACGTCATAATGCAGTTTAATATTATGACATCATAATGGAGTTCTATATTACATAATAATGTTGTTCTATGTTGTATCTTTTGTTATTACTAGATTGTGACATCATAATGCAGTTGTAAATTCTATCCCCTACTATAAATACATGATGACATCATAATGCAGTTTTACATTATGACATCATAATGGAGTTCTATATTACATAATAATGTTGTTCTACGTTGTATCCTTTAATAATACTAGATTGTGACATCATAATGGAGTTGTAAATTCTATCCCCTACCATGAATAGATTATGACATCATAATGCAGTTTTACATTACATGATGACATCATAATGGAGCTCTATATTACAATATAATGAAGTTCTAGGTTGCATCTTTTGTTATTACTAATTTGTGACATCATAATGCAGTTTTAAATACTATCCCCTACCATGAATAGATTATGACATCATAATGCAGTTTTACATTACATTATGACATCCTAATATAGTTCTATACTAAATTATAATTTCACTGTGAAAGTACCCCAGAAATATTAGATTACCATTCTTCATTTGGGGCATTTGAGTACAAAAGACAGAGGCTATTTGTCTTGATCCTGATGAAGCGGCTCACTTATTACATCAGGGCCGTAGAAATACGTCGATTAAATATTATTTGTCTATCATCCTTAGCCTTCTGAAATAAAATGTATACCGTTATTACCACTGTATAAATAGCAATATAACCGTACCTGTAAATCTATTAAGGGAACGGTAATTAACATCGGTATAGCGGATCACCACGATAAGGTGATATACCTATCCCCTGTCCTGTATGTTCTTTGGGTGTTTGTATGTTTATGTTCGTCTAGTTTTCTGATGTGTGCTGGGCCATTTGGTGGTGTAATTTAGTGTATTTTAAATAAAGTCCTATAATAAAAGTTATATTTTAATAATAGAACAGATTATCTAATCTAATATTTCTGGGGTAGTTTCACAGTGAAATTGTATTTCATTTAAAGGACCCCACCTGTCCCAGTGACGACTGTATACTAAATTATAATGAAGTTCTACATTGTATCTTTTGTTATTACTAGATTGTGACATCATAATGGAGTTGTAAATTCTACCCCCTACTATAAATACATTATGACATCATAATGCAGTTTTACATTATGACATCATAATAGAGTTCTATATTACATAATAATGTTGTTCTACGTTGTATCTTTTGTTATTACTAGATTGTGACATCATAATGGAGTTGTAAATTCTATTATCTGCTATGAATAGATTATGACATCATAATGCAGTTTTACATTATGACATCATAATGGAGTTCTATACTACATTATAATGAAGTTCTACAAAGTATCTTCTGTTATTACTAGATTGTGACATCATAATGGAGTTGTAAATCCTATCCCCTACAATAAATACATTATGACATCATAATGCAGTTTTACATTATGACATCATAATGGCGTTCTATATTACATAATAATGTTTTTCTACATTGTATCTTTTGTTATTACTAGATTCTGACATCATAATGGAGTTGTAAATCCTATCCCCTACTATGAATACATTATTACGTCATAATGCAGTTTCACATTATGACATCATAATGGCGTTCTATATTACATAATAATGTTGTTCTACGTTGTATCTTAGATTGCGACATCATAATGAAGTTGTAAATTCTATCCCCTACTATAAAAACATTATGACATCATAATGCAGTTTTACATTATGACATCATAATAGAGTTCTATATTAAATTATAGTTATGTTGTATCTTTTGTTATTACTAGATTGTGACATCATAATGGAGTTGTAAATTCTATCCCCTACCATGAACAGATTATGACATCATAATGCAGTTTTACATTATGACATAATGGAGTTCTATATTACATTATCATTAAGTTGTATGTTGTATCTTTTGTTATTACTAATTTGTGACATCATAATGGAGTTTTAAATACTATCCCCTACCATGAATAGATTATGACATCTTAATGCAGTTTTACATTACATTATGACATCCTAATATAGTTCTATACTAAATTATAATGAAGTTCTACATTGTATCTTTTGTTATTACTAGATTGTGACATCATAATGCAGTTGTAAATTCTACCCCCTACTATAAATACATTATGACATCATAATGCAGTTTTACATTATGACATCATAATGGAGTTCTATATTATATTATAATGAAGTTCTACAAAGTATCTTCTGTTATTACTAGATTGTGACATCATAATGGAGTTGTAAATCCTATCCCCTACAATAAATACATTATGACATATAATGAAGTTTCACATTATGACATCATAATGGAGTTCTATATTACATAAAAATGCTGTTCTACGTTGTATTTTTTGTTATTACTAGATTGTGACATCATAATGATATTGTAAATTCTATCCCCTACCATGAATAGATTATGACATCATAATGCAGTTTTACATTATGACATCATAATGGAGTTCTATATTACAAAGTAGTGTTGTTCTACGTTGCATCTTTTGTTATTACTAGATTGTGATATCATAATGGAGTTGTAAATTCTATTACTTGCTATGAATAGATTATGACATCATAATGCAGTTTTACATTATGACATCATAATAGAGTTCTATACTACATTATAATGAAGTTCTACATTACATCTTTTGTTAATACTAAATTGTGACATCATAATGGAGTTGTAAATCCTATCCACTACAATGAATACATTATGACATCATAATGCAGTTTCACGTTATGACATCATAATGGAGTTCTATATTACATAAAAATGCTGTTCTACATTGTATCTTTTGTTATTACTAGATTGTGACATCATAATGGAGTTGTAAATTCTACCCCCTACTATAAATACATTATGACTAGGGATGAGCGAACGTGTCCGTTACGGACACATCCGCACCCGGACACCGGCTTTGCCGAACACTGCAGTGTTCGCGCGTAAGTGTCCGGGTGCCGCCGGGGGGCGGGGAGATGCGCGGCGGCGCGGGCGGCAGTAGCGGGGAACAGGGGGGAGCCCTCTCTCTCTCCCTCTCCCCCCCACTCCCCGCCGCACCCCCCCGCGCTGCCACGGCGGCCCCCGAACTTTTTCGCCCGAACACTGAAGTGTTCGCAAAGTTCGGTGTTCGGGCGAAAAAGGGGCGGAGCCGAACGTGTTCGCTCATCTCTAATTATGACATCATAATGAAGTTTCACATTATGACATCATAATGAGTTCTATATTACATAAAAAGGCTGTTCTACATTGTATCTTTTGTTATTACTAGATTGTGACATCATAATGATATTGTAAATTTGATCCCCTACCATGAATAGATTATGACATCCTAATGCAGTTTTACATTACGACATCATAATAGAGTTCTATACTAAAATATAATGGATTTCTACATTGTATCTTTTGTTATTACTAGATTGTGACATCATAATGGAGTTGTAAATGCTATCCCCTACTATGAATAGATTATGATGTCATAATGCAGTTTCACATTATGACATCATAATGAAGTTCTATATTACATAATGTTTTTCTACTTTGTATCTTTTATTATTATTAGATTGTGACATTATGGAGTTGTAAATTATATTACCTGCTATAAATAAATTATGACATCATAAAGCAGTTTTACATTATGACATCATAATGGAGTTCTATACTACATTATAATGAAGTTCTACATTGTATCTTTTGTTATTACTAGATTGTGACATCATAATGGAGTTGTAAATTCAATCCCCTGCCATAAATACATTATGACATCATAATGCAGTTTTACATTATGACATCATAATGGCGTTCTATATTACATAATAATGTTTTTCTACATTGTATCTTTTGTTATTACTAGATTCTGACATCATAATGGAGTTGTAAATCCTATCCCCTACTATGAATACATTATTACGTCATAATGCAGTTTCACATTATGACATCATAATGGCGTTCTATATTACATAATAATGTTGTTCTACGTTGTATCTTAGATTGCGACATCATAATGAAGTTGTAAATTCTATCCCCTACTATAAAAACATTATGACATCATAATGCAGTTTTACATTATGACATCATAATAGAGTTCTATATTACATTATAATTATGTTGTATCTTTTGTTATTACTAGATTGTGACATCATAATGGAGTTGTAAATTCTATCCCCTACCATGAACAGATTATGACATCATAATGCAGTTTTACATTATGACATCATAATGGAGTTCTATATTACAAAGTAGTGTTGTTCTACGTTGCATCTTTTGTTATTACTAGATTGTGATATCATAATGGAGTTGTAAATTCTATTACTTGCTATGAATAGATTATGACATCATAATGCAGTTTTACATTATGACATCATAATAGAGTTCTATACTACATTATAATGAAGTTCTACATTACATCTTTTGTTAATACTAAATTGTGACATCATAATGGAGTTGTAAATCCTATCCACTACAATGAATACATTATGACATCATAATGCAGTTTCACGTTATGACATCATAATGGAGTTCTATATTACATAAAAATGCTGTTCTACATTGTATCTTTTGTTATTACTAGATTGTGACATCATAATGGAGTTGTAAATTCTACCCCCTACTATAAATACATTATGACTAGGGATGAGCGAACGTGTCCGTTACGGACACATCCGCACCCGGACACCGGCTTTGCCGAACACTGCAGTGTTCGCGCGTAAGTGTCCGGGTGCCGCCGGGGGGCGGGGAGATGCGCGGCGGCGCGGGCGGCAGTAGCGGGGAACAGGGGGGAGCCCTCTCTCTCTCCCTCTCCCCCCCACTCCCCGCCGCACCCCCCCGCGCTGCCACGGCGGCCCCCGAACTTTTTCGCCCGAACACTGAAGTGTTCGCAAAGTTCGGTGTTCGGACGAAAAAGGGGCGGAGCCGAACGTGTTCGCTCATCTCTAATTATGACATCATAATGAAGTTTCACATTATGACATCATAATGAGTTCTATATTACATAAAAAGGCTGTTCTACATTGTATCTTTTGTTATTACTAGATTGTGACATCATAATGATATTGTAAATTTGATCCCCTACCATGAATAGATTATGACATCCTAATGCAGTTTTACATTACGACATCATAATAGAGTTCTATACTAAAATATAATGGATTTCTACATTGTATCTTTTGTTATTACTAGATTGTGACATCATAATGGAGTTGTAAATGCTATCCCCTACTATGAATAGATTATGATGTCATAATGCAGTTTCACATTATGACATCATAATGAAGTTCTATATTACATAATGTTTTTCTACTTTGTATCTTTTATTATTATTAGATTGTGACATTATGGAGTTGTAAATTATATTACCTGCTATAAATAAATTATGACATCATAAAGCAGTTTTACATTATGACATCATAATGGAGTTCTATACTACATTATAATGAAGTTCTACATTGTATCTTTTGTTATTACTAGATTGTGACATCATAATGGAGTTGTAAATTCAATCCCCTGCCATAAATACATTATGACATCATAATGCAGTTTTACATTATGACATCATAATGGCGTTCTATATTACATAATAATGTTTTTCTACATTGTATCTTTTGTTATTACTAGATTCTGACATCATAATGGAGTTGTAAATCCTATCCCCTACTATGAATACATTATTACGTCATAATGCAGTTTCACATTATGACATCATAATGGCGTTCTATATTACATAATAATGTTGTTCTACGTTGTATCTTAGATTGCGACATCATAATGAAGTTGTAAATTCTATCCCCTACTATAAAAACATTATGACATCATAATGCAGTTTTACATTATGACATCATAATAGAGTTCTATATTACATTATAATTATGTTGTATCTTTTGTTATTACTAGATTGTGACATCATAATGGAGTTGTAAATTCTATCCCCTACCATGAACAGATTATGACATCATAATGCAGTTTTACATTATGACATAATGGAGTTCTATATTACATTATCATTAAGTTGTATGTTGTATCTTTTGTTATTACTAATTTGTGACATCATAATGGAGTTTTAAATACTATCCCCTACCATGAATAGATTATGACATCTTAATGCAGTTTTACATTCCATTATGACATCCTAATATAGTTCTATACTAAATTATAATGAAGTTCTACATTGTATCTTTTGTTATTACTAGATTGTGACATCATAATGCAGTTGTAAATTCTACCCCCTACTATAAATACATTATGACATCATAATGCAGTTTTACATTATGACATCATAATGGAGTTCTATATTATATTATAATGAAGTTCTACAAAGTATCTTCTGTTATTACTAGATTGTGACATCATAATGGAGTTGTAAATCCTATCCCCTACAATAAATACATTATGACATATAATGAAGTTTCACATTATGACATCATAATGGAGTTCTATATTACATAAAAATGCTGTTCTACGTTGTATTTTTTGTTATTACTAGATTGTGACATCATAATGATATTGTAAATTCTATCCCCTACCATGAATAGATTATGACATCATAATGCAGTTTTACATTATGACATCATAATGGAGTTCTATATTACAAAGTAGTGTTGTTCTACGTTGCATCTTTTGTTATTACTAGATTGTGATATCATAATGGAGTTGTAAATTCTATTACTTGCTATGAATAGATTATGACATCATAATGCAGTTTTACATTATGACATCATAATAGAGTTCTATACTACATTATAATGAAGTTCTACATTACATCTTTTGTTATTACTAGATTCTGAAATCATAATGGTGTTGTAAATTCTATCCCCTACTATGAATACATTATGACGTCATAATGCAGTTTAATATTATGACATCATAATGGAGTTCTATATTACATAATAATGTTGTTCTATGTTGTATCTTTTGTTATTACTAGATTGTGACATCATAATGCAGTTGTAAATTCTATCCCCTACTATAAATACATGATGACATCATAATGCAGTTTTACATTATGACATCATAATGGAGTTCTATATTACATAATAATGTTGTTCTACGTTGTATCCTTTAATAGTACTAGATTGTGACATCATAATGGAGTTGTAAATTCTATCCCCTACCATGAATAGATTATGACATCATAATGCAGTTTTACATTACATTATGACATCATAATGGAGATCTATCTATATATATAAAACTGAATGTATGTCTGTCTGCGTGCGTGTCTGCGTGCGTGCGTGTCTGTTTGTCCTTTATGCGCTACTACACCATTCATCCGATCGCCATGAAACTTTGGGAAGTTGTTAAGTACACTCCTGGGAAGATTATAGGCATAGTACAAATATCCTACGATAAATGGCGCGCGAGCGTCGTCGAAAGTTACGCCCCCCCCCACGTAGATCGAATAAGTAAGCCACCTGCTATTGTGATGTCATCACTGATGTCATCAACATCGGACGCCCTTGAACATGCCCCAACATGTTCTATAAAGCTGCATTGTGATGTCATTAAGGCTGTATTATGACACGTACAGCTTGGAACCACTAGAGCACGCCAGCCAATTACCATTGGAGTTGGAAGTGGGTAAACAAGTACTAGGATATCTTCCTAAGAAGCCACAGCAGCCGGATAAATTGTATGTTCCACCCAACGGCTATTTTATTCAGCCCGCAAGGGGGAAGCAGCGGCCTACAAAATCTAATTCTCTCATTTCCTGATGTCATAGATAGATAGATAGATAGATAGATAGATAGACTGTATGCAATAACCCTGATAGATAGATAGATAGATAGATAGACTGTATGCAATGACACGTACAGCTTGAAACCATAAATACTAGAGCACGCCAGCCATTTACAGTCAGTCTCCATTGAAGTTGGAAGTGGGCAAACATGTACTAGGCCAGTGATGGCGAACCTTTTAGGGACCGAGTGCCCAAACGACAACCCAAAACCCACTTATGTATCGCAAAGTGCCAACACGTCAGGGGGCGGGGCTTATCACGACGTATGATTTTACCCCCGTCGTTCTAAAAAGGACAAGGCTGTTTCAGAATAGACCGGGTGCAGATTCTGACTGCTTTTTGGACGCGGAAATACTGCAGAATGTGCTCAGCGGAAATTTCTGTGGAAAATTCTGCAGCATTTCCGCATCTAAAAAGCAGTCAAAATCTGCACCCGGTCTATTCTGAAAGAGCCCTGCCCATTTCTGCCACATGTACACATACCCCAGCGGTAATAGTGACACCTTCACCCCAGCGATAATAGTGACATCCCACAGCAGTAATAATAGTGACACTCCCCCCATTAGTAATAAGAGTGACATACCCCAGCGGTAAACCTCAGTGGTCGCTGCTGCCGTCATCTAGATATATAAAAACGTAGTATGTATGTATGTCTGTCTTCGCAGCAACGCGCGAACATGCCCCAACATGTTCTCATAAGCTGCATTGTGATGTAATTAAGGCTCTATTATGACACGTACAGCTTGGAACCACTAGAGCACGCCAGCCAATTACCATTGGAGTTGGAAGTGGGTAAACAAGTACTAGGATATCTTCCTAAGAAGCCACAGCAGCCGGATAAATTGTATGTTCCACCCAACGGCTATTTTATTCAGCCTGCAAGGGGGAAGCAGCGGCCTACAAAACCTCAGTGGTCGCTGCTGCCGTCATCTAGATATATAAAAACGAATGTATGTATGTCTGTCTGTCTTCGCAGCAACGCGCGACGGGTACGCTAGTATTACAATATAATGAAGTTCTACGTTGCATCTTTTGTTATTACTAATTTGTGACATCATAATGCAGTTTTAAATACTATCCCCTACCATGAATAGATTATGACATCATAATGCAGTTTTACATTACATTATGACATCCTAATATAGTTCTATACTAAATTATAATTTCACTGTGAAAGTACCCCAGAAATATTAGATTACCATTCTTCATTTGGGGCATTTGAGTACAAAAGACAGAGGCTATTTGTCTTGATCCTGATGAATCGGCTCACTTATTACATCAGGGCCGTAGAAACACGTCGATTAAATATTATTTGTCTATCATCCTTAGCCTTCTGAAATAAAATTTATACCGTTCTTACCACTGTATAAATAGCAATATAACCGTACCTGTAAATCTATTAAGGGAACGGTAATTAACATCGGTATAGCGGATCACCACGATAAGGTGATATACCTATCCCCTGTCCTGTATGTTCTTTGGGTGTTTGTATGTTTATGTTCGTCTAGTTTTCTGATGTGTGCTGGGCCATTTGGTGGTGTGATTTAGTGTATTTTAAATAAAGTCCTATAATAAAAGTTATATTTTAATAATAGAACAGATTATCTAATCTAATATTTCTGGGGTACTTTCACAGTGAAATTGTATTTCATTTAAAGGACCCCACCTGTCCCAGTGACGACTGTATACTAAATTATAATGAAGTTCTACATTGTATCTTTTGTTATTACTAGATTGTGACATCATAATGGAGTTGTAAATTCTACCCCCTACTATAAATACATTATGACATCATAATGCAGTTTTACATTATGACATCATAATCGAGTTCTATATTACATAATAATGTTGTTCTACGTTGTATCTTTTGTTATTACTAGATTGTGACATCATAATGGAGTTGTAAATTCTATTATCTGCTATGAATAGATTATGACATCATAATGCAGTTTTACATTATGACATCATAATGGAGTTCTATACTACATTATAATGAAGTTCTACAAAGTATCTTCTGTTATTACTAGATTGTGACATCATAATGGAGTTGTAAATCCTATCCCCTACAATAAATACATTATGACATCATAATGCAGTTTCACATTATGACATCATAATGGCGTTCTATATTACATAATAATGTTTATCTACATTGTATCTTTTGTTATTACTAGATTCTGACATCATAATGGAGTTGTAAATCCTATCCCCTACTATGAATACATTATTACGTCATAATGCAGTTTCACATTATGACATCATAATGGCGTTCTATATTACATAATAATGTTGTTCTACGTTGTATCTTAGATTGCGACATCATAATGAAGTTGTAAATTCTATCCCCTACTATAAAAACATTATGACATCATAATGCAGTTTTACATTATGACATCATAATAGAGTTCTATATTACATTATAATTATGTTGTATCTTTTGTTATTACTAGATTGTGACATCATAATGGAGTTGTAAATTCTATCCCCTACCATGAACAGATTATGACATCATAATGCAGTTTTACATTATGACATCATAATGGAGTTCTATATTACATTATCATTAAGTTGTATGTTGTATCTTTTGTTATTACTAATTTGTGACATCATAATGGAGTTTTAAATACTATCCCCTACCATGAATAGATTATGACATCTTAATGCAGTTTTACATTCCATTATGACATCCTAATATAGTTCTATACTAAATTATAATGAAGTTCTACATTGTATCTTTTGTTATTACTAGATTGTGACATCATAATGCAGTTGTAAATTCTACCCCCTACTATAAATACATTATGACATCATAATGCAGTTTTACATTATGACATCATAATGGAGTTCTATATTATATTATAATGAAGTTCTACAAAGTATCTTCTGTTATTACTAGATTGTGACATCATAATGGAGTTGTAAATCCTATCCCCTACAATAAATACATTATGACATCATAATGAAGTTTCACATTATGACATCATAATGGAGTTCTATATTACATAAAAATGCTGTTCTACGTTGTATTTTTTGTTATTACTAGATTGTGACATCATAATGATATTGTAAATTCTATCCCCTACCATGAATAGATTATGACATCATAAGCAGTTTTACATTATGACATCATAATGGAGTTCTATATTACAAAGTAGTGTTGTTCTACGTTGCATCTTTTGTTATTACTAGATTGTGATATCATAATGGAGTTGTAAATTCTATTACTTGCTATGAATAGATTATGACATCATAATGCAGTTTTACATTATGACATCATAATAGAGTTCTATACTACATTATAATGAAGTTCTACATTACATCTTTTGTTATTACTATATTCTGACATCATAATGGTGTTGTAAATTCTATCCCCTACTATGAATACATTATGACGTCATAATGCAGTTTAATATTATGACATCATAATGGAGTTCTATATTACATAATAATGTTGTTCTATGTTGTATCTTTTGTTATTACTAGATTGTGACATCATAATGCAGTTGTAAATTCTATCCCCTACTATAAATACATGATGACATCATAATGCAGTTTTACATTATGACATCATAATGGAGTTCTATATTACATAATAATGTTGTTCTACGTTGTATCCTTTAATAATACTAGATTGTGACATCATAATGGAGTTGTAAATTCTATCCCCTACCATGAATAGATTATGACATCATAATGCAGTTTTACATTACATGATGACATCATAATGGAGCTCTATATTACAATATAATGAAGTTCTAGGTTGCATCTTTTGTTATTACTAATTTGTGACATCATAATGCAGTTTTAAATACTATCCCCTACCATGAATAGATTATGACATCATAATGCAGTTTTACATTACATTATGACATCCTAATATAGTTCTATACTAAATTATAATTTCACTGTGAAAGTACCCCAGAAATATTAGATTACCATTCTTCATTTGGGGCATTTGAGTACAAAAGACAGAGGCTATTTGTCTTGATCCTGATGAATCGGCTCACTTATTACATCAGGGCCGTAGAAACACGTCGATTAAATATTATTTGTCTATCATCCTTAGCCTTCTGAAATAAAATTTATACCGTTCTTACCACTGTATAAATAGCAATATAACCGTACCTGTAAATCTATTAAGGGAACGGTAATTAACATCGGTATAGCGGATCACCACGATAAGGTGATATACCTATCCCCTGTCCTGTATGTTCTTTGGGTGTTTGTATGTTTATGTTCGTCTAGTTTTCTGATGTGTGCTGGGCCATTTGGTGGTGTGATTTAGTGTATTTTAAATAAAGTCCTATAATAAAAGTTATATTTTAATAATAGAACAGATTATCTAATCTAATATTTCTGGGGTACTTTCACAGTGAAATTGTATTTCATTTAAAGGACCCCACCTGTCCCAGTGACGACTGTATACTAAATTATAATGAAGTTCTACATTGTATCTTTTGTTATTACTAGATTGTGACATCATAATGGAGTTGTAAATTCTACCCCCTACTATAAATACATTATGACATCATAATGCAGTTTTACATTATGACATCATAATCGAGTTCTATATTACATAATAATGTTGTTCTACGTTGTATCTTTTGTTATTACTAGATTGTGACATCATAATGGAGTTGTAAATTCTATTATCTGCTATGAATAGATTATGACATCATAATGCAGTTTTACATTATGACATCATAATGGAGTTCTATACTACATTATAATGAAGTTCTACAAAGTATCTTCTGTTATTACTAGATTGTGACATCATAATGGAGTTGTAAATCCTATCCCCTACAATAAATACATTATGACATCATAATGCAGTTTCACATTATGACATCATAATGGCGTTCTATATTACATAATAATGTTTATCTACATTGTATCTTTTGTTATTACTAGATTCTGACATCATAATGGAGTTGTAAATCCTATCCCCTACTATGAATACATTATTACGTCATAATGCAGTTTCACATTATGACATCATAATGGCGTTCTATATTACATAATAATGTTGTTCTACGTTGTATCTTAGATTGCGACATCATAATGAAGTTGTAAATTCTATCCCCTACTATAAAAACATTATGACATCATAATGCAGTTTTACATTATGACATCATAATAGAGTTCTATATTACATTATAATTATGTTGTATCTTTTGTTATTACTAGATTGTGACATCATAATGGAGTTGTAAATTCTATCCCCTACCATGAACAGATTATGACATCATAATGCAGTTTTACATTATGACATCATAATGGAGTTCTATATTACATTATCATTAAGTTGTATGTTGTATCTTTTGTTATTACTAATTTGTGACATCATAATGGAGTTTTAAATACTATCCCCTACCATGAATAGATTATGACATCTTAATGCAGTTTTACATTCCATTATGACATCCTAATATAGTTCTATACTAAATTATAATGAAGTTCTACATTGTATCTTTTGTTATTACTAGATTGTGACATCATAATGCAGTTGTAAATTCTACCCCCTACTATAAATACATTATGACATCATAATGCAGTTTTACATTATGACATCATAATGGAGTTCTATATTATATTATAATGAAGTTCTACAAAGTATCTTCTGTTATTACTAGATTGTGACATCATAATGGAGTTGTAAATCCTATCCCCTACAATAAATACATTATGACATCATAATGAAGTTTCACATTATGACATCATAATGGAGTTCTATATTACATAAAAATGCTGTTCTACGTTGTATTTTTTGTTATTACTAGATTGTGACATCATAATGATATTGTAAATTCTATCCCCTACCATGAATAGATTATGACATCATAAGCAGTTTTACATTATGACATCATAATGGAGTTCTATATTACAAAGTAGTGTTGTTCTACGTTGCATCTTTTGTTATTACTAGATTGTGATATCATAATGGAGTTGTAAATTCTATTACTTGCTATGAATAGATTATGACATCATAATGCAGTTTTACATTATGACATCATAATAGAGTTCTATACTACATTATAATGAAGTTCTACATTACATCTTTTGTTATTACTATATTCTGACATCATAATGGTGTTGTAAATTCTATCCCCTACTATGAATACATTATGACGTCATAATGCAGTTTAATATTATGACATCATAATGGAGTTCTATATTACATAATAATGTTGTTCTATGTTGTATCTTTTGTTATTACTAGATTGTGACATCATAATGCAGTTGTAAATTCTATCCCCTACTATAAATACATGATGACATCATAATGCAGTTTTACATTATGACATCATAATGGAGTTCTATATTACATAATAATGTTGTTCTACGTTGTATCCTTTAATAATACTAGATTGTGACATCATAATGGAGTTGTAAATTCTATCCCCTACCATGAATAGATTATGACATCATAATGCAGTTTTACATTACATGATGACATCATAATGGAGCTCTATATTACAATATAATGAAGTTCTAGGTTGCATCTTTTGTTATTACTAATTTGTGACATCATAATGCAGTTTTAAATACTATCCCCTACCATGAATAGATTATGACATCATAATGCAGTTTTACATTACATTATGACATCCTAATATAGTTCTATACTAAATTATAATTTCACTGTGAAAGTACCCCAGAAATATTAGATTACCATTCTTCATTTGGGGCATTTGAGTACAAAAGACAGAGGCTATTTGTCTTGATCCTGATGAATCGGCTCACTTATTACATCAGGGCCGTAGAAACACGTCGATTAAATATTATTTGTCTATCATCCTTAGCCTTCTGAAATAAAATTTATACCGTTCTTACCACTGTATAAATAGCAATATAACCGTACCTGTAAATCTATTAAGGGAACGGTAATTAACATCGGTATAGCGGATCACCACGATAAGGTGATATACCTATCCCCTGTCCTGTATGTTCTTTGGGTGTTTGTATGTTTATGTTCGTCTAGTTTTCTGATGTGTGCTGGGCCATTTGGTGGTGTGATTTAGTGTATTTTAAATAAAGTCCTATAATAAAAGTTATATTTTAATAATAGAACAGATTATCTAATCTAATATTTCTGGGGTACTTTCACAGTGAAATTGTATTTCATTTAAAGGACCCCACCTGTCCCAGTGACGACTGTATACTAAATTATAATGAAGTTCTACATTGTATCTTTTGTTATTACTAGATTGTGACATCATAATGGAGTTGTAAATTCTACCCCCTACTATAAATACATTATGACATCATAATGCAGTTTTACATTATGACATCATAATCGAGTTCTATATTACATAATAATGTTGTTCTACGTTGTATCTTTTGTTATTACTAGATTGTGACATCATAATGGAGTTGTAAATTCTATTATCTGCTATGAATAGATTATGACATCATAATGCAGTTTTACATTATGACATCATAATGGAGTTCTATACTACATTATAATGAAGTTCTACAAAGTATCTTCTGTTATTACTAGATTGTGACATCATAATGGAGTTGTAAATCCTATCCCCTACAATAAATACATTATGACATCATAATGCAGTTTCACATTATGACATCATAATGGCGTTCTATATTACATAATAATGTTTATCTACATTGTATCTTTTGTTATTACTAGATTCTGACATCATAATGGAGTTGTAAATCCTATCCCCTACTATGAATACATTATTACGTCATAATGCAGTTTCACATTATGACATCATAATGGCGTTCTATATTACATAATAATGTTGTTCTACGTTGTATCTTAGATTGCGACATCATAATGAAGTTGTAAATTCTATCCCCTACTATAAAAACATTATGACATCATAATGCAGTTTTACATTATGACATCATAATAGAGTTCTATATTACATTATAATTATGTTGTATCTTTTGTTATTACTAGATTGTGACATCATAATGGAGTTGTAAATTCTATCCCCTACCATGAACAGATTATGACATCATAATGCAGTTTTACATTATGACATCATAATGGAGTTCTATATTACATTATCATTAAGTTGTATGTTGTATCTTTTGTTATTACTAATTTGTGACATCATAATGGAGTTTTAAATACTATCCCCTACCATGAATAGATTATGACATCTTAATGCAGTTTTACATTCCATTATGACATCCTAATATAGTTCTATACTAAATTATAATGAAGTTCTACATTGTATCTTTTGTTATTACTAGATTGTGACATCATAATGCAGTTGTAAATTCTACCCCCTACTATAAATACATTATGACATCATAATGCAGTTTTACATTATGACATCATAATGGAGTTCTATATTATATTATAATGAAGTTCTACAAAGTATCTTCTGTTATTACTAGATTGTGACATCATAATGGAGTTGTAAATCCTATCCCCTACAATAAATACATTATGACATCATAATGAAGTTTCACATTATGACATCATAATGGAGTTCTATATTACATAAAAATGCTGTTCTACGTTGTATTTTTTGTTATTACTAGATTGTGACATCATAATGATATTGTAAATTCTATCCCCTACCATGAATAGATTATGACATCATAAGCAGTTTTACATTATGACATCATAATGGAGTTCTATATTACAAAGTAGTGTTGTTCTACGTTGCATCTTTTGTTATTACTAGATTGTGATATCATAATGGAGTTGTAAATTCTATTACTTGCTATGAATAGATTATGACATCATAATGCAGTTTTACATTATGACATCATAATAGAGTTCTATACTACATTATAATGAAGTTCTACATTACATCTTTTGTTATTACTATATTCTGACATCATAATGGTGTTGTAAATTCTATCCCCTACTATGAATACATTATGACGTCATAATGCAGTTTAATATTATGACATCATAATGGAGTTCTATATTACATAATAATGTTGTTCTATGTTGTATCTTTTGTTATTACTAGATTGTGACATCATAATGCAGTTGTAAATTCTATCCCCTACTATAAATACATGATGACATCATAATGCAGTTTTACATTATGACATCATAATGGAGTTCTATATTACATAATAATGTTGTTCTACGTTGTATCCTTTAATAATACTAGATTGTGACATCATAATGGAGTTGTAAATTCTATCCCCTACCATGAATAGATTATGACATCATAATGCAGTTTTACATTACATGATGACATCATAATGGAGCTCTATATTACAATATAATGAAGTTCTAGGTTGCATCTTTTGTTATTACTAATTTGTGACATCATAATGCAGTTTTAAATGCTATCCCCTACCATGAATAGATTATGACATCATAATGCAGTTTTACATTACATTATGACATCCTAATATAGTTCTATACTAAATTATAATTTCACTGTGAAAGTACCCCAGAAATATTAGATTACCATTCTTCATTTGGGGCATTTGAGTACAAAAGACAGAGGCTATTTGTCTTGATCCTGATGAATCGGCTCACTTATTACATCAGGGCCGTAGAAACACGTCGATTAAATATTATTTGTCTATCATCCTTAGCCTTCTGAAATAAAATTTATACCGTTCTTACCACTGTATAAATAGCAATATAACCGTACCTGTAAATCTATTAAGGGAACGGTAATTAACATCGGTATAGCGGATCACCACGATAAGGTGATATACCTATCCCCTGTCCTGTATGTTCTTTGGGTGTTTGTATGTTTATGTTCGTCTAGTTTTCTGATGTGTGCTGGGCCATTTGGTGGTGTGATTTAGTGTATTTTAAATAAAGTCCTATAATAAAAGTTATATTTTAATAATAGAACAGATTATCTAATCTAATATTTCTGGGGTACTTTCACAGTGAAATTGTATTTCATTTAAAGGACCCCACCTGTCCCAGTGACGACTGTATACTAAATTATAATGAAGTTCTACATTGTATCTTTTGTTATTACTAGATTGTGACATCATAATGGAGTTGTAAATTCTACCCCCTACTATAAATACATTATGACATCATAATGCAGTTTTACATTATGACATCATAATCGAGTTCTATATTACATAATAATGTTGTTCTACGTTGTATCTTTTGTTATTACTAGATTGTGACATCATAATGGAGTTGTAAATTCTATTATCTGCTATGAATAGATTATGACATCATAATGCAGTTTTACATTATGACATCATAATGGAGTTCTATACTACATTATAATGAAGTTCTACAAAGTATCTTCTGTTATTACTAGATTGTGACATCATAATGGAGTTGTAAATCCTATCCCCTACAATAAATACATTATGACATCATAATGCAGTTTCACATTATGACATCATAATGGCGTTCTATATTACATAATAATGTTTATCTACATTGTATCTTTTGTTATTACTAGATTCTGACATCATAATGGAGTTGTAAATCCTATCCCCTACTATGAATACATTATTACGTCATAATGCAGTTTCACATTATGACATCATAATGGCGTTCTATATTACATAATAATGTTGTTCTACGTTGTATCTTAGATTGCGACATCATAATGAAGTTGTAAATTCTATCCCCTACTATAAAAACATTATGACATCATAATGCAGTTTTACATTATGACATCATAATAGAGTTCTATATTACATTATAATTATGTTGTATCTTTTGTTATTACTAGATTGTGACATCATAATGGAGTTGTAAATTCTATCCCCTACCATGAACAGATTATGACATCATAATGCAGTTTTACATTATGACATCATAATGGAGTTCTATATTACATTATCATTAAGTTGTATGTTGTATCTTTTGTTATTACTAATTTGTGACATCATAATGGAGTTTTAAATACTATCCCCTACCATGAATAGATTATGACATCTTAATGCAGTTTTACATTCCATTATGACATCCTAATATAGTTCTATACTAAATTATAATGAAGTTCTACATTGTATCTTTTGTTATTACTAGATTGTGACATCATAATGCAGTTGTAAATTCTACCCCCTACTATAAATACATTATGACATCATAATGCAGTTTTACATTATGACATCATAATGGAGTTCTATATTATATTATAATGAAGTTCTACAAAGTATCTTCTGTTATTACTAGATTGTGACATCATAATGGAGTTGTAAATCCTATCCCCTACAATAAATACATTATGACATCATAATGAAGTTTCACATTATGACATCATAATGGAGTTCTATATTACATAAAAATGCTGTTCTACGTTGTATTTTTTGTTATTACTAGATTGTGACATCATAATGATATTGTAAATTCTATCCCCTACCATGAATAGATTATGACATCATAAGCAGTTTTACATTATGACATCATAATGGAGTTCTATATTACAAAGTAGTGTTGTTCTACGTTGCATCTTTTGTTATTACTAGATTGTGATATCATAATGGAGTTGTAAATTCTATTACTTGCTATGAATAGATTATGACATCATAATGCAGTTTTACATTATGACATCATAATAGAGTTCTATACTACATTATAATGAAGTTCTACATTACATCTTTTGTTATTACTATATTCTGACATCATAATGGTGTTGTAAATTCTATCCCCTACTATGAATACATTATGACGTCATAATGCAGTTTAATATTATGACATCATAATGGAGTTCTATATTACATAATAATGTTGTTCTATGTTGTATCTTTTGTTATTACTAGATTGTGACATCATAATGCAGTTGTAAATTCTATCCCCTACTATAAATACATGATGACATCATAATGCAGTTTTACATTATGACATCATAATGGAGTTCTATATTACATAATAATGTTGTTCTACGTTGTATCCTTTAATAATACTAGATTGTGACATCATAATGGAGTTGTAAATTCTATCCCCTACCATGAATAGATTATGACATCATAATGCAGTTTTACATTACATGATGACATCATAATGGAGCTCTATATTACAATATAATGAAGTTCTAGGTTGCATCTTTTGTTATTACTAATTTGTGACATCATAATGCAGTTTTAAATACTATCCCCTACCATGAATAGATTATGACATCATAATGCAGTTTTACATTACATTATGACATCCTAATATAGTTCTATACTAAATTATAATTTCACTGTGAAAGTACCCCAGAAATATTAGATTACCATTCTTCATTTGGGGCATTTGAGTACAAAAGACAGAGGCTATTTGTCTTGATCCTGATGAATCGGCTCACTTATTACATCAGGGCCGTAGAAACACGTCGATTAAATATTATTTGTCTATCATCCTTAGCCTTCTGAAATAAAATTTATACCGTTCTTACCACTGTATAAATAGCAATATAACCGTACCTGTAAATCTATTAAGGGAACGGTAATTAACATCGGTATAGCGGATCACCACGATAAGGTGATATACCTATCCCCTGTCCTGTATGTTCTTTGGGTGTTTGTATGTTTATGTTCGTCTAGTTTTCTGATGTGTGCTGGGCCATTTGGTGGTGTGATTTAGTGTATTTTAAATAAAGTCCTATAATAAAAGTTATATTTTAATAATAGAACAGATTATCTAATCTAATATTTCTGGGGTACTTTCACAGTGAAATTGTATTTCATTTAAAGGACCCCACCTGTCCCAGTGACGACTGTATACTAAATTATAATGAAGTTCTACATTGTATCTTTTGTTATTACTAGATTGTGACATCATAATGGAGTTGTAAATTCTACCCCCTACTATAAATACATTATGACATCATAATGCAGTTTTACATTATGACATCATAATCGAGTTCTATATTACATAATAATGTTGTTCTACGTTGTATCTTTTGTTATTACTAGATTGTGACATCATAATGGAGTTGTAAATTCTATTATCTGCTATGAATAGATTATGACATCATAATGCAGTTTTACATTATGACATCATAATGGAGTTCTATACTACATTATAATGAAGTTCTACAAAGTATCTTCTGTTATTACTAGATTGTGACATCATAATGGAGTTGTAAATCCTATCCCCTACAATAAATACATTATGACATCATAATGCAGTTTCACATTATGACATCATAATGGCGTTCTATATTACATAATAATGTTTTTCTACATTGTATCTTTTGTTATTACTAGATTCTGACATCATAATGGAGTTGTAAATCCTATCCCATACTATGAATACATTATTACGTCATAATGCAGTTTCACATTATGACATCATAATGGAGTTCTATATTACATAATAATGTTGTTCTACGTTGTATCTTTTGTTATTACTAGATAGTGACATCATAATGGAGTTGTAAATTCTATTACCTGCTATGAATAGATTATGACATCATAATGCAGTTTTACATAACGACATCAAAATAGAGTTCTATACTACATTATAATGAAGTTCTACATTTTATCTTTTGCTATTACAAGATTGTGACATCATAATGGAGTTGTAAATTCTATCCCCTACCATGAATAGATTATGACATCATAATGCAGTTTTACATTACGTTATGACATCATAACAGAGTTCTATACTAAATTATAATGAAGTTCTACATTGTATCTTTTGTTATTACTAAATTGTGACATCATAATGGAGTTGTAAATCCTATCCACTACAATGAATACATTATGACATCATAATGCAGTTTCACGTTATGACATCATAATGGAGTTCTATATTACATAAAAATGCTGTTCTACATTGTATCTTTTGTTATTACTAGATTGTGACATCATAATGGAGTTGTAAATTCTACCCCCTACTATAAATACATTATGACATCATAATGAAGTTTCACATTATGACATCATAATGAGTTCTATATTACATAAAAAGGCCGTTCTACATTGTATCTTTTGTTATTACTAGATTGTGACATCATAATGATATTGTAAATTTGATCCCCTACCATGAATAGATTATGACCTCCTAATGCAGTTTTACATTACGACATCATAATAGAGTTCTATACTAAAATATAATGGATTTCTACATTGTATCTTTTGTTATTACTAGATTGTGACATCATAATGGAGTTGTAAATGCTATCCCCTACTATGAATAGATTATGATGTCATAATGCAGTTTCACATTATGACATCATAATGAAGTTCTATATTACATAATGTTTTTCTACTTTGTATCTTTTATTATTATTAGATTGTGACATTATGGAGTTGTAAATTATATTACCTGCTATAAATAAATTATGACATCATAAAGCAGTTTTACATTATGACAACATAATGGCGTTCTATATTACATAATAATGTTTATCTACATTGTATCTTTTGTTATTACTAGATTCTGACATCATAATGGAGTTGTAAATCCTATCCCCTACTATGAATACATTATTACGTCATAATGCAGTTTCACATTATGACATCATAATGGCGTTCTATATTACATAATAATGTTGTTCTACGTTGTATCTTAGATTGCGACATCATAATGAAGTTGTAAATTCTATCCCCTACTATAAAAACATTATGACATCATAATGCAGTTTTACATTATGACATCATAATAGAGTTCTATATTACATTATAATTATGTTGTATCTTTTGTTATTACTAGATTGTGACATCATAATGGAGTTGTAAATTCTATCCCCTACCATGAACAGATTATGACATCATAATGCAGTTTTACATTATGACATCATAATGGAGTTCTATATTACATTATCATTAAGTTGTATGTTGTATCTTTTGTTATTACTAATTTGTGACATCATAATGGAGTTTTAAATACTATCCCCTACCATGAATAGATTATGACATCTTAATGCAGTTTTACATTCCATTATGACATCCTAATATAGTTCTATACTAAATTATAATGAAGTTCTACATTGTATCTTTTGTTATTACTAGATTGTGACATCATAATGCAGTTGTAAATTCTACCCCCTACTATAAATACATTATGACATCATAATGCAGTTTTACATTATGACATCATAATGGAGTTCTATATTATATTATAATGAAGTTCTACAAAGTATCTTCTGTTATTACTAGATTGTGACATCATAATGGAGTTGTAAATCCTATCCCCTACAATAAATACATTATGACATCATAATGAAGTTTCACATTATGACATCATAATGGAGTTCTATATTACATAAAAATGCTGTTCTACGTTGTATTTTTTGTTATTACTAGATTGTGACATCATAATGATATTGTAAATTCTATCCCCTACCATGAATAGATTATGACATCATAAGCAGTTTTACATTATGACATCATAATGGAGTTCTATATTACAAAGTAGTGTTGTTCTACGTTGCATCTTTTGTTATTACTAGATTGTGATATCATAATGGAGTTGTAAATTCTATTACTTGCTATGAATAGATTATGACATCATAATGCAGTTTTACATTATGACATCATAATAGAGTTCTATACTACATTATAATGAAGTTCTACATTACATCTTTTGTTATTACTATATTCTGACATCATAATGGTGTTGTAAATTCTATCCCCTACTATGAATACATTATGACGTCATAATGCAGTTTAATATTATGACATCATAATGGAGTTCTATATTACATAATAATGTTGTTCTATGTTGTATCTTTTGTTATTACTAGATTGTGACATCATAATGCAGTTGTAAATTCTATCCCCTACTATAAATACATGATGACATCATAATGCAGTTTTACATTATGACATCATAATGGAGTTCTATATTACATAATAATGTTGTTCTACGTTGTATCCTTTAATAATACTAGATTGTGACATCATAATGGAGTTGTAAATTCTATCCCCTACCATGAATAGATTATGACATCATAATGCAGTTTTACATTACATGATGACATCATAATGGAGCTCTATATTACAATATAATGAAGTTCTAGGTTGCATCTTTTGTTATTACTAATTTGTGACATCATAATGCAGTTTTAAATACTATCCCCTACCATGAATAGATTATGACATCATAATGCAGTTTTACATTACATTATGACATCCTAATATAGTTCTATACTAAATTATAATTTCACTGTGAAAGTACCCCAGAAATATTAGATTACCATTCTTCATTTGGGGCATTTGAGTACAAAAGACAGAGGCTATTTGTCTTGATCCTGATGAATCGGCTCACTTATTACATCAGGGCCGTAGAAACACGTCGATTAAATATTATTTGTCTATCATCCTTAGCCTTCTGAAATAAAATTTATACCGTTCTTACCACTGTATAAATAGCAATATAACCGTACCTGTAAATCTATTAAGGGAACGGTAATTAACATCGGTATAGCGGATCACCACGATAAGGTGATATACCTATCCCCTGTCCTGTATGTTCTTTGGGTGTTTGTATGTTTATGTTCGTCTAGTTTTCTGATGTGTGCTGGGCCATTTGGTGGTGTGATTTAGTGTATTTTAAATAAAGTCCTATAATAAAAGTTATATTTTAATAATAGAACAGATTATCTAATCTAATATTTCTGGGGTACTTTCACAGTGAAATTGTATTTCATTTAAAGGACCCCACCTGTCCCAGTGACGACTGTATACTAAATTATAATGAAGTTCTACATTGTATCTTTTGTTATTACTAGATTGTGACATCATAATGGAGTTGTAAATTCTACCCCCTACTATAAATACATTATGACATCATAATGCAGTTTTACATTATGACATCATAATCGAGTTCTATATTACATAATAATGTTGTTCTACGTTGTATCTTTTGTTATTACTAGATTGTGACATCATAATGGAGTTGTAAATTCTATTATCTGCTATGAATAGATTATGACATCATAATGCAGTTTTACATTATGACATCATAATGGAGTTCTATACTACATTATAATGAAGTTCTACAAAGTATCTTCTGTTATTACTAGATTGTGACATCATAATGGAGTTGTAAATCCTATCCCCTACAATAAATACATTATGACATCATAATGCAGTTTCACATTATGACATCATAATGGCGTTCTATATTACATAATAATGTTTTTCTACATTGTATCTTTTGTTATTACTAGATTCTGACATCATAATGGAGTTGTAAATCCTATCCCATACTATGAATACATTATTACGTCATAATGCAGTTTCACATTATGACATCATAATGGAGTTCTATATTACATAATAATGTTGTTCTACGTTGTATCTTTTGTTATTACTAGATAGTGACATCATAATGGAGTTGTAAATTCTATTACCTGCTATGAATAGATTATGACATCATAATGCAGTTTTACATAACGACATCAAAATAGAGTTCTATACTACATTATAATGAAGTTCTACATTTTATCTTTTGCTATTACAAGATTGTGACATCATAATGGAGTTGTAAATTCTATCCCCTACCATGAATAGATTATGACATCATAATGCAGTTTTACATTACGTTATGACATCATAACAGAGTTCTATACTAAATTATAATGAAGTTCTACATTGTATCTTTTGTTATTACTAAATTGTGACATCATAATGGAGTTGTAAATCCTATCCACTACAATGCATACATTATGACATCATAATGCAGTTTCACGTTATGACATCATAATGGAGTTCTATATTACATAAAAATGCTGTTCTACATTGTATCTTTTGTTATTACTAGATTGTGACATCATAATGGAGTTGTAAATTCTACCCCCTACTATAAATACATTATGACATCATAATGAAGTTTCACATTATGACATCATAATGAGTTCTATATTACATAAAAAGGCCGTTCTACATTGTATCTTTTGTTATTACTAGATTGTGACATCATAATGATATTGTAAATTTGATCCCCTACCATGAATAGATTATGACCTCCTAATGCAGTTTTACATTACGACATCATAATAGAGTTCTATACTAAAATATAATGGATTTCTACATTGTATCTTTTGTTATTACTAGATTGTGACATCATAATGGAGTTGTAAATGCTATCCCCTACTATGAATAGATTATGATGTCATAATGCAGTTTCACATTATGACATCATAATGAAGTTCTATATTACATAATGTTTTTCTACTTTGTATCTTTTATTATTATTAGATTGTGACATTATGGAGTTGTAAATTATATTACCTGCTATAAATAAATTATGACATCATAAAGCAGTTTTACATTATGACATCATAATGGAGTTCTATACTACATTATAATGAAGTTCTACATTGTATCTTTTGTTATTACTAGATTGTGACATCATAATGGAGTTGTAAATTCAATCCCCTGCCATAAATACATTATGACATCATAATGCAGTTTTACATTATGACATCATAATGGCGTTCTATATTACATAATAATGTTTATCTACATTGTATCTTTTGTTATTACTAGATTCTGACATCATAATGGAGTTGTAAATCCTATCCCCTACTATGAATACATTATTACGTCATAATGCAGTTTCACATTATGACATCATAATGGCGTTCTATATTACATAATAATGTTGTTCTACGTTGTATCTTAGATTGCGACATCATAATGAAGTTGTAAATTCTATCCCCTACTATAAAAACATTATGACATCATAATGCAGTTTTACATTATGACATCATAATAGAGTTCTATATTACATTATAATTATGTTGTATCTTTTGTTATTACTAGATTGTGACATCATAATGGAGTTGTAAATTCTATCCCCTACCATGAACAGATTATGACATCATAATGCAGTTTTACATTATGACATCATAATGGAGTTCTATATTACATTATCATTAAGTTGTATGTTGTATCTTTTGTTATTACTAATTTGTGACATCATAATGGAGTTTTAAATACTATCCCCTACCATGAATAGATTATGACATCTTAATGCAGTTTTACATTCCATTATGACATCCTAATATAGTTCTATACTAAATTATAATGAAGTTCTACATTGTATCTTTTGTTATTACTAGATTGTGACATCATAATGCAGTTGTAAATTCTACCCCCTACTATAAATACATTATGACATCATAATGCAGTTTTACATTATGACATCATAATGGAGTTCTATATTATATTATAATGAAGTTCTACAAAGTATCTTCTGTTATTACTAGATTGTGACATCATAATGGAGTTGTAAATCCTATCCCCTACAATAAATACATTATGACATCATAATGAAGTTTCACATTATGACATCATAATGGAGTTCTATATTACATAAAAATGCTGTTCTACGTTGTATTTTTTGTTATTACTAGATTGTGACATCATAATGATATTGTAAATTCTATCCCCTACCATGAATAGATTATGACATCATAAGCAGTTTTACATTATGACATCATAATGGAGTTCTATATTACAAAGTAGTGTTGTTCTACGTTGCATCTTTTGTTATTACTAGATTGTGATATCATAATGGAGTTGTAAATTCTATTACTTGCTATGAATAGATGATGACATCATAATGCAGTTTTACATTATGACATCATAATAGAGTTCTATACTACATTATAATGAAGTTCTACATTACATCTTTTGTTATTACTATATTCTGACATCATAATGGTGTTGTAAATTCTATCCCCTACTATGAATACATTATGACGTCATAATGCAGTTTAATATTATGACATCATAATGGAGTTCTATATTACATAATAATGTTGTTCTATGTTGTATCTTTTGTTATTACTAGATTGTGACATCATAATGCAGTTGTAAATTCTATCCCCTACTATAAATACATGATGACATCATAATGCAGTTTTACATTATGACATCATAATGGAGTTCTATATTACATAATAATGTTGTTCTACGTTGTATCCTTTAATAATACTAGATTGTGACATCATAATGGAGTTGTAAATTCTATCCCCTACTATGAATAGATTATGATGTCATAATGCAGTTTCACATTATGGCATCATAATGAAGTTCTATATTACATAATGTTTTTCTACTTTGTATCTTTTATTATTATTAGATTGTGACATTATGGAGTTGTAAATTATATTACCTGCTATAAATAAATTATGACATCATAAAGCAGTTTTACATTATGACATCATAATGGAGTTCTATACTACATTATAATGAAGTTCTACATTGTATCTTTTGTTATTACTAGATTGTGACATCATAATGGAGTTGTAAATTCAATCCCCTGCCATAAATACATTATGACATCATAATGCAGTTTTACATTATGACATCATAATGGCGTTCTATATTACATAATAATGTTTATCTACATTGTATCTTTTGTTATTACTAGATTCTGACATCATAATGGAGTTGTAAATCCTATCCCCTACTATGAATACATTATTACGTCATAATGCAGTTTCACATTATGACATCATAATGGCGTTCTATATTACATAATAATGTTGTTCTATGTTGTATCTTTTGTTATTACTAGATTGTGACATCATAATGCAGTTGTAAATTCTATCCCCTACTATAAATACATGATGACATCATAATGCAGTTTTACATTATGACATCATAATGGAGTTCTATATTACATAATAATGTTGTTCTACGTTGTATCTTTTGTTATTACTAGATAGTGACATCATAATGGAGTTGTAAATTCTATTACCTGCTATGAATAGATTATGACATCATAATGCAGTTTTACATAACGACATCAAAATAGAGTTCTATACTACATTATAATGAAGTTCTACATTTTATCTTTTGCTATTACAAGATTGTGACATCATAATGGAGTTGTAAATTCTATCCCCTACCATGAATAGATTATGACATCATAATGCAGTTTTACATTACGTTATGACATCATAACAGAGTTCTATACTAAATTATAATGAAGTTCTACATTGTATCTTTTGTTATTACTAAATTGTGACATCATAATGGAGTTGTAAATCCTATCCACTACAATGAATACATTATGACATCATAATGCAGTTTCACGTTATGACATCATAATGGAGTTCTATATTACATAAAAATGCTGTTCTACATTGTATCTTTTGTTATTACTAGATTGTGACATCATAATGGAGTTGTAAATTCTACCCCCTACTATAAATACATTATGACATCCAAATGAAGTTTCACATTATGACATCATAATGAGTTCTATATTACATAAAAAGGCCGTTCTACATTGTATCTTTTGTTATTACTAGATTGTGACATGATAATGATATTGTAAATTTGATCCCCTACCATGAATAGATTATGACATCCTAATGCAGTTTTACATTACGACATCATAATAGAGTTCTATACTAAAATATAATGGATTTCTACATTGTATCTTTTGTTATTACTAGATTGTGACATCATAATGGAGTTGTAAATGCTATCCCCTACTATGAATAGATTATGATGTCATAATGCAGTTTCACATTATGACATCATAATGGCGTTCTATATTACATAATAATGTTTATCTACATTGTATCTTTTGTTATTACTAGATTCTGACATCATAATGGAGTTGTAAATCCTATCCCCTACTATGAATACATTATTACGTCATAATGCAGTTTCACATTATGACATCATAATGGCGTTCTATATTACATAATAATGTTGTTCTACGTTGTATCTTAGATTGCGACATCATAATGAAGTTGTAAATTCTATCCCCTACTATAAAAACATTATGACATCATAATGCAGTTTTACATTATGACATCATAATAGAGTTCTATATTACATTATAATTATGTTGTATCTTTTGTTATTACTAGATTGTGACATCATAATGGAGTTGTAAATTCTATCCCCTACCATGAACAGATTATGACATCATAATGCAGTTTTACATTATGACATCATAATGGAGTTCTATATTACATTATCATTAAGTTGTATGTTGTATCTTTTGTTATTACTAATTTGTGACATCATAATGGAGTTTTAAATACTATCCCCTACCATGAATAGATTATGACATCTTAATGCAGTTTTACATTACATTATGACATCCTAATATAGTTCTATACTAAATTATAATGAAGTTCTACATTGTATCTTTTGTTATTACTAGATTGTGACATCATAATGCAGTTGTAAATTCTACCCCCTACTATAAATACATTATGACATCATAATGCAGTTTTACATTATGACATCATAATGGAGTTCTATATTATATTATAATGAAGTTCTACAAAGTATCTTCTGTTATTACTAGATTGTGACATCATAATGGAGTTGTAAATCCTATCCCCTACAATAAATACATTATGACATCATAATGAAGTTTCACATTATGACATCATAATGGAGTTCTATATTACATAAAAATGCTGTTCTACGTTGTATTTTTTGTTATTACTAGATTGTGACATCATAATGATATTGTAAATTCTATCCCCTACCATGAATAGATTATGACATCATAAGCAGTTTTACATTATGACATCATAATGGAGTTCTATATTACAAAGTAGTGTTGTTCTACGTTGCATCTTTTGTTATTACTAGATTGTGATATCATAATGGAGTTGTAAATTCTATTACTTGCTATGAATAGATTATGACATCATAATGCAGTTTTACATTATGACATCATAATAGAGTTCTATACTACATTATAATGAAGTTCTACATTACATCTTTTGTTATTACTAGATTCTGACATCATAATGGAGTTGTAAATTCTATCCCCTACTATGAATACATTATGACATCATAATGCAGTTTAATATTATGACATCATAATGGAGTTCTATATTACATAATAATGTTGTTCTATGTTGTATCTTTTGTTATTACTAGATTGTGACATCATAATGCAGTTGTAAATTCTATCCCCTACTATAAATACATGATGACATCATAATGCAGTTTTACATTATGACATCATAATGGAGTTCTATATTACATAATAATGTTGTTCTACGTTGTATCCTTTAATAATACTAGATTGTGACATCATAATGGAGTTGTAAATTCTATCCCCTACCATGAATAGATTATGACATCATAATGCAGTTTTACATTACATGATGACATCATAATGGAGCTCTATATTACAATATAATGAAGTTCTACGTTGCATCTTTTGTTATTACTAATTTGTGACATCATAATGCAGTTTTAAATACTATCCCCTACCATGAATAGATTATGACATCATAATGCAGTTTTACATTACATTATGACATCCTAATATAGTTCTATACTAAATTATAATTTCACTGTGAAAGTACCCCAGAAATATTAGATTACCATTCTTCATTTGGGGCATTTGAGTACAAAAGACAGAGGCTATTTGTCTTGATCCTGATGAATCGGCTCACTTATTACATCAGGGCCGTAGAAACACGTCGATTAAATATTATTTGTCTATCATCCTTAGCCTTCTGAAATAAAATTTATACCGTTCTTACCACTGTATAAATAGCAATATAACCGTACCTGTAAATCTATTAAGGGAACGGTAATTAACATCGGTATAGCGGATCACCACGATAAGGTGATATACCTATCCCCTGTCCTGTATGTTCTTTGGGTGTTTGTATGTTTATGTTCGTCTAGTTTTCTGATGTGTGCTGGGCCATTTGGTGGTGTGATTTAGTGTATTTTAAATAAAGTCCTATAATAAAAGTTATATTTTATTAATAGAACAGATTATCTAATCTAATATTTCTGGGGTACTTTCACAGTGAAATTGTATTTCATTTAAAGGACCCCACCTGTCCCAGTGACGACTGTATACTAAATTATAATGAAGTTCTACATTGTATCTTTTGTTATTACTAGATTGTGACATCATAATGCAGTTTTACATTATGACATCATAATAGAGTTCTATATTATATAATAATGTTGTTCTACGTTGTATCTTTTGTTATTACTAGATTGTGACATCATAATGGAGTTGTAAATTCTATTACCTGCTATGAATAGATTATGACATCATAATGCAGTTTTACATTATGACATCATAATGGAGTTCTATACTACATTATAATGAAGTTCTACAAAGTATCTTCTGTTATTACTAGATTGTGACATCATAATGGAGTTGTAAATCCTATCCCCTACAATAAATACATTATGACATCATAATGCAGTTTCACATTATGACATCATAATGGCGTTCTATATTACATAATAATGTTTTTCTACATTGTATCTTTTGTTATTACTAGATTCTGACATCATAATGGAGTTGTAAATCCTATCCCATACTATGAATACATTAATACGTCATAATGCAGTTTCACATTATGACATCATAATGGAGTTCTATATTACATAATAATGTTGTTCTACGTTGTATCTTTTGTTATTACTAGATTCTGACATCATAATGGAGTTGTAAATTCTATTACCTGCTATGAATAGATTATGACATCATAATGCAGTTTTACATTACGACATCAAAATAGAGTTCTATACTACATTATAATGAAGTTCTACATTGTATCTTTTGCTATTACAAGATTGTGACATCATAATGGAGTTGTAAATTCTATCCCCTACCATGAATAGATTATGACATCATAATGCAGTTTTACATTACGTTATGACATCATAACAGAGTTCTATACTAAATTATAATGAAGTTCTACATTGTATCTTTTGTTATTACTAAATTGTGACATCATAATGGAGTTGTAAATCCTATCCACTACAATGAATACATTATGACATCATAATGGAGTTCTATATTACATAATAATGTTGTTCTATGTTGTATCTTTTGTTATTACTAGATTGTGACATCATAATGCAGTTGTAAATTCTATCCCCTACTATAAATACATGATGACATCATAATGCAGTTTTACATTATGACATCATAATGGAGTTCTATATTACATAATAATGTTGTTCTACGTTGTATCCTTTAATAATACTAGATTGTTACATCATAATGGAGTTGTAAATTCTATCCCCTACCATGAATAGATTATGACATCATAATGCAGTTTTACATTACATGATGACATCATAATGGAGCTCTATATTACAATATAATGAAGTTCTACGTTGCATCTTTTGTTATTACTAATTTGTGACATCATAATGCAGTTTTAAATACTATCCCCTACCATGAATAGATTATGACATCATAATGCAGTTTTACATTACATTATGACATCCTAATATAGTTCTATACTAAATTATAATTTCACTGTGAAAGTACCCCAGAAATATTAGATTACCATTCTTCATTTGGGGCATTTGAGTACAAAAGACAGAGGCTATTTGTCTTGATCCTGATGAATCGGCTCACTTATTACATCAGGGCCGTAGAAACACGTCGATTAAATATTATTTGTCTATCATCCTTAGCCTTCTGAAATAAAATTTATACCGTTCTTACCACTGTATAAATAGCAATATAACCGTACCTGTAAATCTATTAAGGGAACGGTAATTAACATCGGTATAGCGGATCACCACGATAAGGTGATATACCTATCCCCTGTCCTGTATGTTCTTTGGGTGTTTGTATGTTTATGTTCGTCTAGTTTTCTGATGTGTGCTGGGCCATTTGGTGGTGTGATTTAGTGTATTTTAAATAAAGTCCTATAATAAAAGTTATATTTTATTAATAGAACAGATTATCTAATCTAATATTTCTGGGGTACTTTCACAGTGAAATTGTATTTCA
The DNA here is from genome assembly GCF_035609145.1 of Eleutherodactylus coqui. Taxonomy (NCBI): domain Eukaryota; kingdom Metazoa; phylum Chordata; class Amphibia; order Anura; family Eleutherodactylidae; genus Eleutherodactylus; species Eleutherodactylus coqui. The sequence continues at coordinate 333,790 of NW_027102315.1, read as the reverse complement.
TTTAAAGGACCCCACCTGTCCCAGTGACGACTGTATACTAAATTATAATGAAGTTCTACATTGTATCTTTTGTTATTACTAGATTGTGACATCATAATGCAGTTTTACATTATGACATCATAATAGAGTTCTATATTATATAATAATGTTGTTCTACGTTGTATCTTTTGTTATTACTAGATTGTGACATCATAATGGAGTTGTAAATTCTATTACCTGCTATGAATAGATTATGACATCATAATGCAGTTTTACATTATGACATCATAATGGAGTTCTATACTACATTATAATGAAGTTCTACAAAGTATCTTCTGTTATTACTAGATTGTGACATCATAATGGAGTTGTAAATCCTATCCCCTACAATAAATACATTATGACATCATAATGCAGTTTCACATTATGACATCATAATGGCGTTCTATATTACATAATAATGTTTTTCTACATTGTATCTTTTGTTATTACTAGATTCTGACATCATAATGGAGTTGTAAATCCTATCCCATACTATGAATACATTAATACGTCATAATGCAGTTTCACATTATGACATCATAATGGAGTTCTATATTACATAATAATGTTGTTCTACGTTGTATCTTTTGTTATTACTAGATTCTGACATCATAATGGAGTTGTAAATTCTATTACCTGCTATGAATAGATTATGACATCATAATGCAGTTTTACATTACGACATCAAAATAGAGTTCTATACTACATTATAATGAAGTTCTACATTGTATCTTTTGCTATTACAAGATTGTGACATCATAATGGAGTTGTAAATTCTATCCCCTACCATGAATAGATTATGACATCATAATGCAGTTTTACATTACGTTATGACATCATAACAGAGTTCTATACTAAATTATAATGAAGTTCTACATTGTATCTTTTGTTATTACTAAATTGTGACATCATAATGGAGTTGTAAATCCTATCCACTACAATGAATACATTATGACATCATAATGCAGTTTCACGTTATGACATCATAATGGAGTTCTATATTACATAAAAATGCTGTTCTACATTGTATCTTTTGTTATTACTAGATTGTGACATCATAATGGAGTTGTAAATTCTACCCCCTACTATAAATACATTATGACATCATAATGAAGTTTCACATTATGACATCATAATGGGTTGTATATTACATAAAAAGGCTGTTCTACATTGTATCTTTTGTTATTACTAGATTGTGACATCATAATGATATTGTAAATTTGATCCCCTACCATGAATAGATTATAACATCCTAATGCAGTTTTACATTACGACATCATAATAGAGTTCTATACTAAAATATAATGGATTTCTACATTGTATCTTTTGTTATTACTAGATTGTGACATCTTAATGGAGTTGTAAATGCTATCCCCTACTATGAATAGATTATGATGTCATAATGCAGTTTCACATTATGACATCATAATGAAGTTCTATATTACATAATGTTTTTCTACTTTGTATCTTTTATTATTATTAGATTGTGACATTATGGAGTTGTAAATTATATTACCTGCTATAAATAAATTATGACATCATAAAGCAGTTTTACATTATGACATCATAATGGAGTTCTATACTACATTATAATGAAGTTCTACATTGTATCTTTTGTTATTACTAGATTGTGACATCATAATGGAGTTGTAAATTCAATCCCCTGCCATAAATACATTATGACATCATAATGCAGTTTTACATTATGACATCATAATGGCGTTCTATATTACATAATAATGTTTTTCTACATTGTATCTTTTGTTATTACTAGATTCTGACATCATAATGGAGTTGTAAATCCTATCCCCTACTATGAATACATTATTACGTCATAATGCAGTTTCACATTATGACATCATAATGGCGTTCTATATTACATAATAATGTTGTTCTACGTTGTATCTTTTGTTACTACTAGATTGCGACATCATAATGAAGTTGTAAATTCTATCCCCTACTATAAAAACATTATGACATCATAATGCAGTTTTACATTATGACATCATAATAGAGTTCTATATTACATTATAATTATGTTGTATCTTTTGTTATTACTAGATTGTGACATCATAATGGAGTTGTAAATTCTATCCCCTACCATGAACAGATTATGACATCATAATGCAGTTTTACATTATGACATCATAATGGAGTTCTATATTACATTATCATTAAGTTGTATGTTGTATCTTTTGTTATTACTAATTTGTGACATCATAATGGAGTTTTAAATACTATCCCCTACCATGAATAGATTATGACATCTTAATGCAGTTTTACATTACATTATGACATCCTAATATAGTTCTATCCTAAATTATAATGAAGTTCTACATTGTATCTTTTGTTATTACTAGATTGTGACATCATAATGCAGTTGTAAATTCTACCCCCTACTATAAATACATTATGACATCATAATGCAGTTTTACATTATGACATCATAATGGAGTTCTATATTATATTATAATGAAGTTCTACAAAGTATCTTCTGTTATTACTAGATTGTGACATCATAATGGAGTTGTAAATCCTATCCCCTACAATAAATACATTATGACATCATAATGCAGTTTCACGTTATGACATCATAATGGAGTTCTTTATTACATAAAAATGCTGTTCTACGTTGTATTTTTTGTTATTACTAGATTGTGACATCATAATGATATTGTAAATTCTATCCCCTACCATGAATAGATTATGACATCATAAGCAGTTTTACATTATGACATCATAATGGAGTTCTATATTACAAAGTAGTGTTGTTCTACGTTGCATCTTTTGTTATTACTAGATTGTGATATCATAATGGAGTTGTAAATTCTATTACTTGCTATGAATAGATTATGACATCATAATGCAGTTTTACATTATGACATCATAATAGAGTTCTATACTACATTATAATGAAGTTCTACATTACATCTTTTGTTATTACTATATTCTGACATCATAATGGTGTTGTAAATTCTATCCCCTACTATGAATACATTATGACGTCATAATGCAGTTTAATATTATGACATCATAATGGAGTTCTATATTACATAATAATGTTGTTCTATGTTGTATCTTTTGTTATTACTAGATTGTGACATCATAATGCAGTTGTAAATTCTATCCCCTACTATAAATACATGATGACATCATAATGCAGTTTTACATTATGACATCATAATGGAGTTCTATATTACATAATAATGTTGTTCTACGTTGTATCCTTTAATAATACTAGATTGTGACATCATAATGGAGTTGTAAATTCTATCCCCTACCATGAATAGATTATGACATCATAATGCAGTTTTACATTACATGATGACATCATAATGGAGCTCTATATTACAATATAATGAAGTTCTACGTTGCATCTTTTGTTATTACTAATTTGTGACATCATAATGCAGTTTTAAATACTATCCCCTACCATGAATAGATTATGACATCATAATGCAGTTTTACATTACATTATGACATCCTAATATAGTTCTATACTAAATTATAATTTCACTGTGAAAGTACCCCAGAAATATTAGATTACCATTCTTCATTTGGGGCATTTGAGTACAAAAGACAGAGGCTATTTGTCTTGATCCTGATGAATCGGCTCACTTATTACATCAGGGCCGTAGAAACACGTCGATTAAATATTATTTGTCTATCATCCTTAGCCTTCTGAAATAAAATTTATACCGTTCTTACCACTGTATAAATAGCAATATAACCGTACCTGTAAATCTATTAAGGGAACGGTAATTAACATCGGTATAGCGGATCACCACGATAAGGTGATATACCTATCCCCTGTCCTGTATGTTCTTTGGGTGTTTGTATGTTTATGTTCGTCTAGTTTTCTGATGTGTGCTGGGCCATTTGGTGGTGTGATTTAGTGTATTTTAAATAAAGTCCTATAATAAAAGTTATATTTTATTAATAGAACAGATTATCTAATCTAATATTTCTGGGGTACTTTCACAGTGAAATTGTATTTCATTTAAAGGACCCCACCTGTCCCAGTGACGACTGTATACTAAATTATAATGAAGTTCTACATTGTATCTTTTGTTATTACTAGATTGTGACATCATAATGCAGTTTTACATTATGACATCATAATAGAGTTCTATATTATATAATAATGTTGTTCTACGTTGTATCTTTTGTTATTACTAGATTGTGACATCATAATGGAGTTGTAAATTCTATTACCTGCTATGAATAGATTATGACATCATAATGCAGTTTTACATTATGACATCATAATGGAGTTCTATACTACATTATAATGAAGTTCTACAAAGTATCTTCTGTTATTACTAGATTGTGACATCATAATGGAGTTGTAAATCCTATCCCCTACAATAAATACATTATGACATCATAATGCAGTTTCACATTATGACATCATAATGGCGTTCTATATTACATAATAATGTTTTTCTACATTGTATCTTTTGTTATTACTAGATTCTGACATCATAATGGAGTTGTAAATCCTATCCCATACTATGAATACATTAATACGTCATAATGCAGTTTCACATTATGACATCATAATGGAGTTCTATATTACATAATAATGTTGTTCTACGTTGTATCTTTTGTTATTACTAGATTCTGACATCATAATGGAGTTGTAAATTCTATTACCTGCTATGAATAGATTATGACATCATAATGCAGTTTTACATTACGACATCAAAATAGAGTTCTATACTACATTATAATGAAGTTCTACATTGTATCTTTTGCTATTACAAGATTGTGACATCATAATGGAGTTGTAAATTCTATCCCCTACCATGAATAGATTATGACATCATAATGCAGTTTTACATTACGTTATGACATCATAACAGAGTTCTATACTAAATTATAATGAAGTTCTACATTGTATCTTTTGTTATTACTAAATTGTGACATCATAATGGAGTTGTAAATCCTATCCACTACAATGAATACATTATGACATCATAATGGAGTTCTATATTACATAATAATGTTGTTCTATGTTGTATCTTTTGTTATTACTAGATTGTGACATCATAATGCAGTTGTAAATTCTATCCCCTACTATAAATACATGATGACATCATAATGCAGTTTTACATTATGACATCATAATGGAGTTCTATATTACATAATAATGTTGTTCTACGTTGTATCCTTTAATAATACTAGATTGTTACATCATAATGGAGTTGTAAATTCTATCCCCTACCATGAATAGATTATGACATCATAATGCAGTTTTACATTACATGATGACATCATAATGGAGCTCTATATTACAATATAATGAAGTTCTACGTTGCATCTTTTGTTATTACTAATTTGTGACATCATAATGCAGTTTTAAATACTATCCCCTACCATGAATAGATTATGACATCATAATGCAGTTTTACATTACATTATGACATCCTAATATAGTTCTATACTAAATTATAATTTCACTGTGAAAGTACCCCAGAAATATTAGATTACCATTCTTCATTTGGGGCATTTGAGTACAAAAGACAGAGGCTATTTGTCTTGATCCTGATGAATCGGCTCACTTATTACATCAGGGCCGTAGAAACACGTCGATTAAATATTATTTGTCTATCATCCTTAGCCTTCTGAAATAAAATTTATACCGTTCTTACCACTGTATAAATAGCAATATAACCGTACCTGTAAATCTATTAAGGGAACGGTAATTAACATCGGTATAGCGGATCACCACGATAAGGTGATATACCTATCCCCTGTCCTGTATGTTCTTTGGGTGTTTGTATGTTTATGTTCGTCTAGTTTTCTGATGTGTGCTGGGCCATTTGGTGGTGTGATTTAGTGTATTTTAAATAAAGTCCTATAATAAAAGTTATATTTTATTAATAGAACAGATTATCTAATCTAATATTTCTGGGGTACTTTCACAGTGAAATTGTATTTCATTTAAAGGACCCCACCTGTCCCAGTGACGACTGTATACTAAATTATAATGAAGTTCTACATTGTATCTTTTGTTATTACTAGATTGTGACATCATAATGCAGTTTTACATTATGACATCATAATAGAGTTCTATATTATATAATAATGTTGTTCTACGTTGTATCTTTTGTTATTACTAGATTGTGACATCATAATGGAGTTGTAAATTCTATTACCTGCTATGAATAGATTATGACATCATAATGCAGTTTTACATTATGACATCATAATGGAGTTCTATACTACATTATAATGAAGTTCTACAAAGTATCTTCTGTTATTACTAGATTGTGACATCATAATGGAGTTGTAAATCCTATCCCCTACAATAAATACATTATGACATCATAATGCAGTTTCACATTATGACATCATAATGGCGTTCTATATTACATAATAATGTTTTTCTACATTGTATCTTTTGTTATTACTAGATTCTGACATCATAATGGAGTTGTAAATCCTATCCCATACTATGAATACATTAATACGTCATAATGCAGTTTCACATTATGACATCATAATGGAGTTCTATATTACATAATAATGTTGTTCTACGTTGTATCTTTTGTTATTACTAGATTCTGACATCATAATGGAGTTGTAAATTCTATTACCTGCTATGAATAGATTATAACATCATAATGCAGTTTTACATTACGACATCAAAATAGAGTTCTATACTACATTATAATGAAGTTCTACATTGTATCTTTTGCTATTACAAGATTGTGACATCATAATGGAGTTGTAAATTCTATCCCCTACCATGAATAGATTATGACATCATAATGCAGTTTTACATTACGTTATGACATCATAACAGAGTTCTATACTAAATTATAATGAAGTTCTACATTGTATCTTTTGTTATTACTAAATTGTGACATCATAATGGAGTTGTAAATCCTATCCACTACAATGAATACATTATGACATCATAATGCAGTTTCACGTTATGACATCATAATGGAGTTCTATATTACATAAAAATGCTGTTCTACATTGTATCTTTTGTTATTACTAGATTGTGACATCATAATGGAGTTGTAAATTCTACCCCCTACTATAAATACATTATGACATCATAATGAAGTTTCACATTATGACATCATAATGGGTTGTATATTACATAAAAAGGCTGTTCTACATTGTATCTTTTGTTATTACTAGATTGTGACATCATAATGATATTGTAAATTTGATCCCCTACCATGAATAGATTATAACATCCTAATGCAGTTTTACATTACGACATCATAATAGAGTTCTATACTAAAATATAATGGATTTCTACATTGTATCTTTTGTTATTACTAGATTGTGACATCTTAATGGAGTTGTAAATGCTATCCCCTACTATGAATAGATTATGATGTCATAATGCAGTTTCACATTATGACATCATAATGAAGTTCTATATTACATAATGTTTTTCTACTTTGTATCTTTTATTATTATTAGATTGTGACATTATGGAGTTGTAAATTATATTACCTGCTATAAATAAATTATGACATCATAAAGCAGTTTTACATTATGACATCATAATGGAGTTCTATACTACATTATAATGAAGTTCTACATTGTATCTTTTGTTATTACTAGATTGTGACATCATAATGGAGTTGTAAATTCAATCCCCTGCCATAAATACATTATGACATCATAATGCAGTTTTACATTATGACATCATAATGGCGTTCTATATTACATAATAATGTTTTTCTACATTGTATCTTTTGTTATTACTAGATTCTGACATCATAATGGAGTTGTAAATCCTATCCCCTACTATGAATACATTATTACGTCATAATGCAGTTTCACATTATGACATCATAATGGCGTTCTATATTACATAATAATGTTGTTCTACGTTGTATCTTTTGTTACTACTAGATTGCGACATCATAATGAAGTTGTAAATTCTATCCCCTACTATAAAAACATTATGACATCATAATGCAGTTTTACATTATGACATCATAATAGAGTTCTATATTACATTATAATTATGTTGTATCTTTTGTTATTACTAGATTGTGACATCATAATGGAGTTGTAAATTCTATCCCCTACCATGAACAGATTATGACATCATAATGCAGTTTTACATTATGACATCATAATGGAGTTCTATATTACATTATCATTAAGTTGTATGTTGTATCTTTTGTTATTACTAATTTGTGACATCATAATGGAGTTTTAAATACTATCCCCTACCATGAATAGATTATGACATCTTAATGCAGTTTTACATTACATTATGACATCCTAATATAGTTCTATCCTAAATTATAATGAAGTTCTACATTGTATCTTTTGTTATTACTAGATTGTGACATCATAATGCAGTTGTAAATTCTACCCCCTACTATAAGTACATTATGACATCATAATGCAGTTTTACATTATGACATCATAATGGAGTTCTATATTATATTATAATGAAGTTCTACAAAGTATCTTCTGTTATTACTAGATTGTGACATCATAATGGAGTTGTAAATCCTATCCCCTACAATAAATACATTATGACATCATAATGCAGTTTCACGTTATGACATCATAATGGAGTTCTTTATTACATAAAAATGCTGTTCTACGTTGTATTTTTTGTTATTACTAGATTGTGACATCATAATGATATTGTAAATTCTATCCCCTACCATGAATAGATTATGACATCATAAGCAGTTTTACATTATGACATCATAATGGAGTTCTATATTACAAAGTAGTGTTGTTCTACGTTGCATCTTTTGTTATTACTAGATTGTGATATCATAATGGAGTTGTAAATTCTATTACTTGCTATGAATAGATTATGACATCATAATGCAGTTTTACATTATGACATCATAATAGAGTTCTATACTACATTATAATGAAGTTCTACATTACATCTTTTGTTATTACTATATTCTGACATCATAATGGTGTTGTAAATTCTATCCCCTACTATGAATACATTATGACGTCATAATGCAGTTTAATATTATGACATCATAATGGAGTTCTATATTACATAATAATGTTGTTCTATGTTGTATCTTTTGTTATTACTAGATTGTGACATCATAATGCAGTTGTAAATTCTATCCCCTACTATAAATACATGATGACATCATAATGCAGTTTTACATTATGACATCATAATGGAGTTCTATATTACATAATAATGTTGTTCTACGTTGTATCCTTTAATAATACTAGATTGTGACATCATAATGGAGTTGTAAATTCTATCCCCTACCATGAATATATTATGACATCATAATGCAGTTTTACATTACATGATGACATCATAATGGAGCTCTATATTACAATATAATGAAGTTCTACGTTGCATCTTTTGTTATTACTAATTTGTGACATCATAATGCAGTTTTAAATACTATCCCCTACCATGAATAGATTATGACATCATAATGCAGTTTTACATTACATTATGACATCCTAATATAGTTCTATACTAAATTATAATTTCACTGTGAAAGTACCCCAGAAATATTAGATTACCATTCTTCATTTGGGGCATTTGAGTACAAAAGACAGAGGCTATTTGTCTTGATCCTGATGAATCGGCTCACTTATTACATCAGGGCCGTAGAAACACGTCGATTAAATATTATTTGTCTATCATCCTTAGCCTTCTGAAATAAAATTTATACCGTTATTACCACTGTATAAATAGCAATATAACCGTACCTGTAAATCTATTAAGGGAACGGTAATTAACATCGGTATAGCGGATCACCACGATAAGGTGATATACCTATCCCCTGTCCTGTATGTTCTTTGGGTGTTTGTATGTTTATGTTCGTCTAGTTTTCTGATGTGTGCTGGGCCATTTGGTGGTGTGATTTAGTGTATTTTAAATAAAGTCCTATAATAAAAGTTATATTTTAATAATAGAACAGATTATCTAATCTAATATTTCTGGGGTAGTTTCACAGTGAAATTGTATTTCATTTAAAGGACCCCACCTGTCCCAGTGACGACTGTATACTAAATTATAATGAAGTTCTACATTGTATCTTTTGTTATTACTAGATTGTGACATCATAATGGAGTTGTAAATTCTACCCCCTACTATAAATACATTATGACATCATAATGCAGTTTTACATTATGACATCATAATAGAGTTCTATATTACATAATAATGTTGTTCTACGTTGTATCTTTTGTTATTACTAGATTGTGACATCATAATGGAGTTGTAAATTCTATTATCTGCTATGAATAGATTATGACATCATAATGCAGTTTTACATTATGACATCATAATGGAGTTCTATACTACATTATAATGAAGTTCTACAAAGTATCTTCTGTTATTACTAGATTGTGACATCATAATGGAGTTGTAAATCCTATCCCCTACAATAAATACATTATGACATCATAATGCAGTTTCACATTATGACATCATAATGGCGTTCTATATTACATAATAATGTTTTTCTACATTGTATCTTTTGTTATTACTAGATTCTGACATCATAATGGAGTTGTAAATCCTATCCCATACTATGAATACATTATTACGTCATAATGCAGTTTCACATTATGACATCATAATGGAGTTCTATATTACATAATAATGTTGTTCTACGTTGTATCTTTTGTTATTACTAGATAGTGACATCATAATGGAGTTGTAAATTCTATTACCTGCTATGAATAGATTATGACATCATAATGCAGTTTTACATTACGACATCAAAATAGAGTTCTATACTACATTATAATGAAGTTCTACATTGTATCTTTTGCTATTACAAGATTGTGACATCATAATGGAGTTGTAAATTCTATCCCCTACCACGAATAGATTATGACATCATAATGCAGTTTTACATTACGTTATGACATCATAACAGAGTTCTATACTAAATTATAATGAAGTTCTACATTGTATCTTTTGTTATTACTAAATTGTGACATCATAATGGAGTTGTAAATCCTATCCACTACAATGAATACATTATGACATCATAATGCAGTTTCACGTTATGACATCATAATGGAGTTCTATATTACATAAAAATGCTGTTCTACATTGTATCTTTTGTTATTACTAGATTGTGACATCATAATGGAGTTGTAAATTCTACCCCCTACTATAAATACATTATGACATCATAATGAAGTTTCACATTATGACATCATAATGAGTTCTATATTACATAAAAAGGCCGTTCTACATTGTATCTTTTGTTATTACTAGATTGTGACATCATAATGATATTGTAAATTTGATCCCCTACCATGAATAGATTATGACATCCTAATGCAGTTTTACATTACGACATCATAACAGAGTTCTATACTAAAATATAATGGATTTCTACATTGTATCTTTTGTTATTACTAGATTGTGACATCATAATGGAGTTGTAAATGCTATCCCCTACTATGAATAGATTATGATGTCATAATGCAGTTTCACATTATGACATCATAATAGAGTTCTATACTACATTATAATGAAGTTCTACATTACATCTTTTGTTATTACTATATTCTGACATCATAATGGTGTTGTAAATTCTATCCCCTACTATGAATACATTATGACGTCATAATGCAGTTTAATATTATGACATCATAATGGAGTTCTATATTACATAATAATGTTGTTCTATGTTGTATCTTTTGTTATTACTAGATTGTGACATCATAATGCAGTTGTAAATTCTATCCCCTACTATAAATACATGATGACATCATAATGCAGTTTTACATTATGACATCATAATGGAGTTCTATATTACATAATAATGTTGTTCTACGTTGTATCCTTTAATAATACTAGATTGTGACATCATAATGGAGTTGTAAATTCTATCCCCTACCATGAATATATTATGACATCATAATGCAGTTTTACATTACATGATGACATCATAATGGAGCTCTATATTACAATATAATGAAGTTCTACGTTGCATCTTTTGTTATTACTAATTTGTGACATCATAATGCAGTTTTAAATACTATCCCCTACCATGAATAGATTATGACATCATAATGCAGTTTTACATTACATTATGACATCCTAATATAGTTCTATACTAAATTATAATTTCACTGTGAAAGTACCCCAGAAATATTAGATTACCATTCTTCATTTGGGGCATTTGAGTACAAAAGACAGAGGCTATTTGTCTTGATCCTGATGAATCGGCTCACTTATTACATCAGGGCCGTAGAAACACGTCGATTAAATATTATTTGTCTATCATCCTTAGCCTTCTGAAATAAAATTTATACCGTTATTACCACTGTATAAATAGCAATATAACCGTACCTGTAAATCTATTAAGGGAACGGTAATTAACATCGGTATAGCGGATCACCACGATAAGGTGATATACCTATCCCCTGTCCTGTATGTTCTTTGGGTGTTTGTATGTTTATGTTCGTCTAGTTTTCTGATGTGTGCTGGGCCATTTGGTGGTGTGATTTAGTGTATTTTAAATAAAGTCCTATAATAAAAGTTATATTTTAATAATAGAACAGATTATCTAATCTAATATTTCTGGGGTAGTTTCACAGTGAAATTGTATTTCATTTAAAGGACCCCACCTGTCCCAGTGACGACTGTATACTAAATTATAATGAAGTTCTACATTGTATCTTTTGTTATTACTAGATTGTGACATCATAATGGAGTTGTAAATTCTACCCCCTACTATAAATACATTATGACATCATAATGCAGTTTTACATTATGACATCATAATAGAGTTCTATATTACATAATAATGTTGTTCTACGTTGTATCTTTTGTTATTACTAGATTGTGACATCATAATGGAGTTGTAAATTCTATTATCTGCTATGAATAGATTATGACATCATAATGCAGTTTTACATTATGACATCATAATGGAGTTCTATACTACATTATAATGAAGTTCTACAAAGTATCTTCTGTTATTACTAGATTGTGACATCATAATGGAGTTGTAAATCCTATCCCCTACAATAAATACATTATGACATCATAATGCAGTTTCACATTATGACATCATAATGGCGTTCTATATTACATAATAATGTTTTTCTACATTGTATCTTTTGTTATTACTAGATTCTGACATCATAATGGAGTTGTAAATCCTATCCCATACTATGAATACATTATTACGTCATAATGCAGTTTCACATTATGACATCATAATGGAGTTCTATATTACATAATAATGTTGTTCTACGTTGTATCTTTTGTTATTACTAGATAGTGACATCATAATGGAGTTGTAAATTCTATTACCTGCTATGAATAGATTATGACATCATAATGCAGTTTTACATTACGACATCAAAATAGAGTTCTATACTACATTATAATGAAGTTCTACATTGTATCTTTTGCTATTACAAGATTGTGACATCATAATGGAGTTGTAAATTCTATCCCCTACCATGAATAGATTATGACATCATAATGCAGTTTTACATTACGTTATGACATCATAACAGAGTTCTATACTAAATTATAATGAAGTTCTACATTGTATCTTTTGCTATTACAAGATTGTGACATCATAATGGAGTTGTAAATCCTATCCACTACAATGAATACATTATGACATCATAATGCAGTTTCACGTTATGACATCATAATGGAGTTCTATATTACATAAAAATGCTGTTCTACATTGTATCTTTTGTTATTACTAGATTGTGACATCATAATGGAGTTGTAAATTCTACCCCCTACTATAAATACATTATGACATCATAATGAAGTTTCACATTATGACATCATAATGAGTTCTATATTACATAAAAAGGCCGTTCTACATTGTATCTTTTGTTATTACTAGATTGTGACATCATAATGATATTGTAAATTTGATCCCCTACCATGAATAGATTATGACATCCTAATGCAGTTTTACATTACGACATCATAACAGAGTTCTATACTAAAATATAATGGATTTCTACATTGTATCTTTTGTTATTACTAGATTGTGACATCATAATGGAGTTGTAAATGCTATCCCCTACTATGAATAGATTATGATGTCATAATGCAGTTTCACATTATGACATCATAATGAAGTTCTATATCACATAATGTTTTTCTACTTTGTATCTTTTATTATTATTAGATTGTGACATTATGGAGTTGTAAATTATATTACCTGCTATAAATAAATTATGACATCATAAAGCAGTTTTACATTATGACATCATAATGGAGTTCTATACTACATTATAATGAAGTTCTACATTGTATCTTTTGTTATTACTAGATTGTGACATCATAATGGAGTTGTAAATTCAATCCCCTGCCATAAATACATTATGACATCATAATGCAGTTTTACATTATGACATCATAATGGCGTTCTATATTACATAATAATGTTTATCTACATTGTATCTTTTGTTATTACTAGATTCTGACATCATAATGGAGTTGTAAATCCTATCCCCTACTATGAATACATTATTACGTCATAATGCAGTTTCACATTATGACATCATAATGGCGTTCTATATTACATAATAATGTTGTTCTACGTTGTATCTTAGATTGCGACATCATAATGAAGTTGTAAATTCTATCCCCTACTATAAAAACATTATGACATCATAATGCAGTTTTACATTATGACATCATAATAGAGTTCTATATTACATTATAATTATGTTGTATCTTTTGTTATTACTAGATTGTGACATCATAATGGAGTTGTAAATTCTATCCCCTACCATGAACAGATTATGACATCATAATGCAGTTTTACATTATGACATAATGGAGTTCTATATTACATTATCATTAAGTTGTATGTTGTATCTTTTGTTATTACTAATTTGTGACATCATAATGGAGTTTTAAATACTATCCCCTACCATGAATAGATTATGACATCTTAATGCAGTTTTACATTCCATTATGACATCCTAATATAGTTCTATACTAAATTATAATGAAGTTCTACATTGTATCTTTTGTTATTACTAGATTGTGACATCATAATGCAGTTGTAAATTCTACCCCCTACTATAAATACATTATGACATCATAATGCAGTTTTACATTATGACATCATAATGGAGTTCTATATTATATTATAATGAAGTTCTACAAAGTATCTTCTGTTATTACTAGATTGTGACATCATAATGGAGTTGTAAATCCTATCCCCTACAATAAATACATTATGACATATAATGAAGTTTCACATTATGGCATCATAATGGAGTTCTATATTACATAAAAATGCTGTTCTACGTTGTATTTTTTGTTATTACTAGATTGTGACATCATAATGATATTGTAAATTCTATCCCCTACCATGAATAGATTATGACATCATAATGCAGTTTTACATTATGACATCATAATGGAGTTCTATATTACAAAGTAGTGTTGTTCTACGTTGCATCTTTTGTTATTACTAGATTGTGATATCATAATGGAGTTGTAAATTCTATTACTTGCTATGAATAGATTATGACATCATAATGCAGTTTTACATTATGACATCATAATAGAGTTCTATACTACATTATAATGAAGTTCTACATTACATCTTTTGTTATTACTAGATTCTGAAATCATAATGGTGTTGTAAATTCTATCCCCTACTATGAATACATTATGACGTCATAATGCAGTTTAATATTATGACATCATAATGGAGTTCTATATTACATAATAATGTTGTTCTATGTTGTATCTTTTGTTATTACTAGATTGTGACATCATAATGCAGTTGTAAATTCTATCCCCTACTATAAATACATGATGACATCATAATGCAGTTTTACATTATGACATCATAATGGAGTTCTATATTACATAATAATGTTGTTCTACGTTGTATCCTTTAATAGTACTAGATTGTGACATCATAATGGAGTTGTAAATTCTATCCCCTACCATGAATAGATTATGACATCATAATGCAGTTTTACATTACATGATGACATCATAATGGAGCTCTATATTACAATATAATGAAGTTCTACGTTGCATCTTTTGTTATTACTAATTTGTGACATCATAATGCAGTTTTAAATACTATCCCCTACCATGAATAGATTATGACATCATAATGCAGTTTTACATTACATTATGACATCCTAATATAGTTCTATACTAAATTATAATTTCACTGTGAAAGTACCCCAGAAATATTAGATTACCATTCTTCATTTGGGGCATTTGAGTACAAAAGACAGAGGCTATTTGTCTTGATCCTGATGAATCGGCTCACTTATTACATCAGGGCCGTAGAAACACGTCGATTAAATATTATTTGTCTATCATCCTTAGCCTTCTGAAATAAAATTTATACCGTTCTTACCACTGTATAAATAGCAATATAACCGTACCTGTAAATCTATTAAGGGAACGGTAATTAACATCGGTATAGCGGATCACCACGATAAGGTGATATACCTATCCCCTGTCCTGTATGTTCTTTGGGTGTTTGTATGTTTATGTTCGTCTAGTTTTCTGATGTGTGCTGGGCCATTTGGTGGTGTGATTTAGTGTATTTTAAATAAAGTCCTATAATAAAAGTTATATTTTATTAATAGAACAGATTATCTAATCTAATATTTCTGGGGTACTTTCACAGTGAAATTGTATTTCATTTAAAGGACCCCACCTGTCCCAGTGACGACTGTATACTAAATTATAATGAAGTTCTACATTGTATCTTTTGTTATTACTAGATTGTGACATCATAATGGAGTTGTAAATTCTACCCCCTACTATAAATACATTATGACATCATAATGCAGTTTTACATTATGACATCATAATAGAGTTCTATATTACATAATAATGTTGTTCTACGTTGTATCTTTTGTTATTACTAGATTGTGACATCATAATGGAGTTGTAAATTCTATTATCTGCTATGAATAGATTATGACATCATAATGCAGTTTTACATTATGACATCATAATGGAGTTCTATACTACATTATAATGAAGTTCTACAAAGTATCTTCTGTTATTACTAGATTGTGACATCATAATGGAGTTGTAAATCCTATCCCCTACAATAAATACATTATGACATCATAATGCAGTTTCACATTATGACATCATAATGGCGTTCTATATTACATAATAATGTTTTTCTACATTGTATCTTTTGTTATTACTAGATTCTGACATCATAATGGAGTTGTAAATCCTATCCCATACTATGAATACATTATTACGTCATAATGCAGTTTCACATTATGACATCATAATGGAGTTCTATATTACATAATAATGTTGTTCTACGTTGTATCTTTTGTTATTACTAGATAGTGACATCATAATGGAGTTGTAAATTCTATTACCTGCTATGAATAGATTATGACATCATAATGCAGTTTTTCATTACGACATCAAAATAGAGTTCTATACTACATTATAATGAAGTTCTACATTGTATCTTTTGCTATTACAAGATTGTGACATCATAATGGAGTTGTAAATTCTATCCCCTACCATGAATAGATTATGACATCATAATGCAGTTTTACATTACGTTATGACATCATAACAGAGTTCTATACTAAATTATAATGAAGTTCTACATTGTATCTTTTGTTATTACTAAATTGTGACATCATAATGGAGTTGTAAATCCTATCCACTACAATGAATACATTATGACATCATAATGCAGTTTCACGTTATGACATCATAATGGAGTTCTATATTACATAAAAATGCTGTTCTACATTGTATCTTTTGTTATTACTAGATTGTGACATCATAATGGAGTTGTAAATTCTACCCCCTACTATAAATACATTATGACATCATAATGAAGTTTCACATTATGACATCATAATGAGTTCTATATTACATAAAAAGGCCGTTCTACATTGTATCTTTTGTTATTACTAGATTGTGACATCATAATGATATTGTAAATTTGATCCCCTACCATGAATAGATTATGACATCCTAATGCAGTTTTACATTACGACATCATAACAGAGTTCTATACTAAAATATAATGGATTTCTACATTGTATCTTTTGTTATTACTAGATTGTGACATCATAATGGAGTTGTAAATGCTATCCCCTACTATGAATAGATTATGATGTCATAATGCAGTTTCACATTATGACATCATAATGAAGTTCTATATCACATAATGTTTTTCTACTTTGTATCTTTTATTATTATTAGATTGTGACATTATGGAGTTGTAAATTATATTACCTGCTATAAATAAATTATGACATCATAAAGCAGTTTTACATTATGACATCATAATGGAGTTCTATACTACATTATAATGAAGTTCTACATTGTATCTTTTGTTATTACTAGATTGTGACATCATAATGGAGTTGTAAATTCAATCCCCTGCCATAAATACATTATGACATCATAATGCAGTTTTACATTATGACATCATAATGGCGTTCTATATTACATAATAATGTTTATCTACATTGTATCTTTTGTTATTACTAGATTCTGACATCATAATGGAGTTGTAAATCCTATCCCCTACTATGAATACATTATTACGTCATAATGCAGTTTCACATTATGACATCATAATGGCGTTCTATATTACATAATAATGTTGTTCTACGTTGTATCTTAGATTGCGACATCATAATGAAGTTGTAAATTCTATCCCCTACTATAAAAACATTATGACATCATAATGCAGTTTTACATTATGACATCATAATAGAGTTCTATATTACATTATAATTATGTTGTATCTTTTGTTATTACTAGATTGTGACATCATAATGGAGTTGTAAATTCTATCCCCTACCATGAACAGATTATGACATCATAATGCAGTTTTACATTATGACATAATGGAGTTCTATATTACATTATCATTAAGTTGTATGTTGTATCTTTTGTTATTACTAATTTGTGACATCATAATGGAGTTTTAAATACTATCCCCTACCATGAATAGATTATGACATCTTAATGCAGTTTTACATTCCATAATGACATCCTAATATAGTTCTATACTAAATTATAATGAAGTTCTACATTGTATCTTTTGTTATTACTAGATTGTGACATCATAATGCAGTTGTAAATTCTACCCCCTACTATAAATACATTATGACATCATAATGCAGTTTTACATTATGACATCATAATGGAGTTCTATATTATATTATAATGAAGTTCTACAAAGTATCTTCTGTTATTACTAGATTGTGACATCATAATGGAGTTGTAAATCCTATCCCCTACAATAAATACATTATGACATATAATGAAGTTTCACATTATGGCATCATAATGGAGTTCTATATTACATAAAAATGCTGTTCTACGTTGTATTTTTTGTTATTACTAGATTGTGACATCATAATGATATTGTAAATTCTATCCCCTACCATGAATAGATTATGACATCATAATGCAGTTTTACATTATGACATCATAATGGAGTTCTATATTACAAAGTAGTGTTGTTCTACGTTGCATCTTTTGTTATTACTAGATTGTGATATCATAATGGAGTTGTAAATTCTATTACTTGCTATGAATAGATTATGACATCATAATGCAGTTTTACATTATGACATCATAATAGAGTTCTATACTACATTATAATGAAGTTCTACATTACATCTTTTGTTATTACTAGATTCTGAAATCATAATGGTGTTGTAAATTCTATCCCCTACTATGAATACATTATGACGTCATAATGCAGTTTAATATTATGACATCATAATGGAGTTCTATATTACATAATAATGTTGTTCTATGTTGTATCTTTTGTTATTACTAGATTGTGACATCATAATGCAGTTGTAAATTCTATCCCCTACTATAAATACATGATGACATCATAATGCAGTTTTACATTATGACATCATAATGGAGTTCTATATTACATAATAATGTTGTTCTACGTTGTATCCTTTAATAGTACTAGATTGTGACATCATAATGGAGTTGTAAATTCTATCCCCTACCATGAATAGATTATGACATCATAATGCAGTTTTACATTACATGATGACATCATAATGGAGCTCTATATTACAATATAATGAAGTTCTACGTTGCATCTTTTGTTATTACTAATTTGTGACATCATAATGCAGTTTTAAATACTATCCCCTACCATGAATAGATTATGACATCATAATGCAGTTTTACATTACATTATGACATCCTAATATAGTTCTATACTAAATTATAATTTCACTGTGAAAGTACCCCAGAAATATTAGATTACCATTCTTCATTTGGGGCATTTGAGTACAAAAGACAGAGGCTATTTGTCTTGATCCTGATGAATCGGCTCACTTATTACATCAGGGCCGTAGAAACACGTCGATTAAATATTATTTGTCTATCATCCTTAGCCTTCTGAAATAAAATTTATACCGTTCTTACCACTGTATAAATAGCAATATAACCGTACCTGTAAATCTATTAAGGGAACGGTAATTAACATCGGTATAGCGGATCACCACGATAAGGTGATATACCTATCCCCTGTCCTGTATGTTCTTTGGGTGTTTGTATGTTTATGTTCGTCTAGTTTTCTGATGTGTGCTGGGCCATTTGGTGGTGTGATTTAGTGTATTTTAAATAAAGTCCTATAATAAAAGTTATATTTTATTAATAGAACAGATTATCTAATCTAATATTTCTGGGGTACTTTCACAGTGAAATTGTATTTCATTTAAAGGACCCCACCTGTCCCAGTGACGACTGTATACTAAATTATAATGAAGTTCTACATTGTATCTTTTGTTATTACTAGATTGTGACATCATAATGCAGTTTTACATTATGACATCATAATAGAGTTCTATATTATATAATAATGTTGTTCTACGTTGTATCTTTTGTTATTACTAGATTGTGACATCATAATGGAGTTGTAAATTCTATTACCTGCTATGAATAGATTATGACATCATAATGCAGTTTTACATTATGACATCATAATGGAGTTCTATACTACATTATAATGAAGTTCTACAAATAATCTTCTGTTATTACTAGATTGTGACATCATAATGGAGTTGTAAATCCTATCCCCTACAATAAATACATTATGACATCATAATGCAGTTTCACATTATGACATCATAATGGCGTTCTATATTACATAATAATGTTTTTCTACATTGTATCTTTTGTTATTACTAGATTGTGACATCATAATGGAGTTGTAAATCCTATCCCATACTATGAATACATTATTACGTCATAATGCAGTTTCACATTATGACATCATAATGGAGTTCTATATTACATAATAATGTTGTTCTACGTTGTATCTTTTGTTATTACTAGATTCTGACATCATAATGGAGTTGTAAATTCTATTACCTGCTATGAATAGATTATGACATCATAATGCAGTTTTACATTACGACATCAAAATAGAGTTCTATACTACATTATAATGAAGTTCTACATTGTATCTTTTGCTATTACAAGATTGTGACATCATAATGGAGTTGTAAATCCTATCCACTACAATGAATACATTATGACATCATAATGCAGTTTCACGTTATGACATCATAATGGAGTTCTATATTACATAAAAATGCTGTTCTACATTGTATCTTTTGTTATTACTAGATTGTGACATCATAATGGAGTTGTAAATTCTACCCCCTACTATAAATACATTATGACATCATAATGAAGTTTCACATTATGACATCATAATGAGTTGTATATTACATAAAAAGGCTGTTCTACATTGTATCTTTTGTTATTACTAGATTGTGACATCATAATGATATTGTAAATTTGATCCCCTACCATGAATAGATTATGACATCCTAATGCAGTTTTACATTACGACATCATAATAGAGTTCTATACTAAAATATAATGGATTTCTACATTGTATCTTTTGTTATTACTAGATTGTGACATCTTAATAGAGTTGTAAATGCTATCCCCTACTATGAATAGATTATGATGTCATAATGCAGTTTCACATTATGACATCATAATGAAGTTCTATATTACATAATGTTTTTCTACTTTGTATCTTTTATTATTATTAGATTGTGACATAATGGAGTTGTAAATTATATTACCTGCTATAAATAAATTATGACATCATAAAGCAGTTTTACATTATGACATCATAATGGAGTTCTATACTACATTATAATGAAGTTCTACATTGTATCTTTTGTTATTACTAGATTGTGACATCATAAAGGAGTTGTAAATTCAATCCCCTGCCATAAATACATTATGACATCATAATGCAGTTTTACATTATGACATCATAATGGCGTTCTATATTACATAATAATGTTTTTCTACATTGTATCTTTTGTTATTACTAGATTCTGACATCATAATGGAGTTGTAAATCCTATCCCCTACTATGAATACATTATTACGTCATAATGCAGTTTCACATTATGACATCATAATGGCGTTCTATATTACATAATAATGTTGTTCTACGTTGTATCTTTTGTTACTACTAGATTGCGACATCATAATGAAGTTGTAAATTCTATCCCCTACTATAAAAACATTATGACATCATAATGCAGTTTTACATTATGACATCATAATAGAGTTCTATATTACATTATAATTATGTTGTATCTTTTGTTATTACTAGATTGTGACATCATAATGGAGTTGTAAATTCTATCCCCTACCATGAACAGATTATGACATCATAATGCAGTTTTACATTATGACATAATGGAGTTCTATATTACATTATCATTAAGTTGTATGTTGTATCTTTTGTTATTACTAATTTGTGACATCATAATGGAGTTTTAAATACTATCCCCTACCATGAATAGATTATGACATCTTAATGCAGTTCTACATTACATTATGACATCCTAATATAGTTCTATACTAAATTATAATGAAGTTCTACATTGTATCTTTTGTTATTACTAGATTGTGACATCATAATGCAGTTGTAAATTCTACCCCCTACTATAAATACATTATGACATCATAATGCAGTTTTACATTATGACATCATAATGGAGTTCTATATTATATTATAATGAAGTTCTACAAAGTATCTTCTGTTATTACTAGATTGTGACATCATAATGGAGTTGTAAATCCTATCCCCTACAATAAATACATTATGACATCATAATGAAGTTTCACATTATGACATCATAATGGAGTTCTATATTACATAAAAATGCTGTTCTACGTTGTATTTTTTGTTATTACTAGATTGTGACATCATAATGATATTGTAAATTCTATCCCCTACCATGAATAGATTATGACATCATAAGCAGTTTTACATTATGACATCATAATGGAGTTCTATATTACAAAGTAGTGTTGTTCTACGTTGCATCTTTTGTTATTACTAGATTGTGATATCATAATGGAGTTGTAAATTCTATTACTTGCTATGAATAGATTATGACATCATAATGCAGTTTTACATTATGACATCATAATAGAGTTCTATACTACATTATAATGAAGTTCTACATTACATCTTTTGTTATTACTATATTCTGACATCATAATGGTGTTGTAAATTCTATCCCCTACTATGAATACATTATGACGTCATAATGCAGTTTAATATTATGACATCATAATGGAGTTCTATATTACATAATAATGTTGTTCTATGTTGTATCTTTTGTTATTACTAGATTGTGACATCATAATGCAGTTGTAAATTCTATCCCCTACTATAAATACATGATGACATCATAATGCAGTTTTACATTATGACATCATAATGGAGTTCTATATTACATAATAATGTTGTTCTACGTTGTATCCTTTAATAATACTAGATTGTGACATCATAATGGAGTTGTAAATTCTATCCCCTACCATGAATAGATTATGACATCATAATGCAGTTTTACATTACATGATGACATCATAATGGAGCTCTATATTACAATATAATGAAGTTCTAGGTTGCATCTTTTGTTATTACTAATTTGTGACATCATAATGCAGTTTTAAATACTATCCCCTACCATGAATAGATTATGACATCATAATGCAGTTTTACATTACATTATGACATCCTAATATAGTTCTATACTAAATTATAATTTCACTGTGAAAGTACCCCAGAAATATTAGATTACCATTCTTCATTTGGGGCATTTGAGTACAAAAGACAGAGGCTATTTGTCTTGATCCTGATGAATCGGCTCACTTATTACATCAGGGCCGTAGAAACACGTCGATTAAATATTATTTGTCTATCATCCTTAGCCTTCTGAAATAAAATTTATACCGTTATTACCACTGTATAAATAGCAATATAACCGTACCTGTAAATCTATTAAGGGAACGGTAATTAACATCGGTATAGCGGATCACCACGATAAGGTGATATACCTATCCCCTGTCCTGTATGTTCTTTGGGTGTTTGTATGTTTATGTTCGTCTAGTTTTCTGATGTGTGCTGGGCCATTTGGTGGTGTGATTTAGTGTATTTTAAATAAAGTCCTATAATAAAAGTTATATTTTAATAATAGAACAGATTATCTAATCTAATATTTCTGGGGTACTTTCACAGTGAAATTGTATTTCATTTAAAGGACCCCACCTGTCCCAGTGACGACTGTATACTAAATTATAATGAAGTTCTACATTGTATCTTTTGTTATTACTAGATTGTGACATCATAATGGAGTTGTAAATTCTATTATCTGCTATGAATAGATTATGACATCATAATGCAGTTTTACATTATGACATCATAATGGAGTTCTATACTACATTATAATGAAGTTCTACAAAGTATCTTCTGTTATTACTAGATTGTGACATCATAATGGAGTTGTAAATCCTATCCCCTACAATAAATACATTATGACATCATAATGCAGTTTCACATTATGACATCATAATGGCGTTCTATATTACATAATAATGTTTTTCTACATTGTATCTTTTGTTATTACTAGATTCTGACATCATAATGGAGTTGTAAATCCTATCCCATACTATGAATACATTATTACGTCATAATGCAGTTTCACATTATGACATCATAATGGAGTTCTATATTACATAATAATGTTGTTCTACGTTGTATCTTTTGTTATTACTAGATAGTGACATCATAATGGAGTTGTAAATTCTATTACCTGCTATGAATAGATTATGACATCATAATGCAGTTTTACATTACGACATCAAAATAGAGTTCTATACTACATTATAATGAAGTTCTACATTGTATCTTTTGCTATTACAAGATTGTGACATCACAATGGAGTTGTAAATTCTATCCCCTACCATGAATAGATTATGACATCATAATGCAGTTTTACATTACGTTATGACATCATAACAGAGTTCTATACTAAATTATAATGAAGTTCTACATTGTATCTTTTGTTATTACTAAATTGTGACATCATAATGGAGTTGTAAATCCTATCCACTACAATGAATACATTATGACATCATAATGCAGTTTCACGTTATGACATCATAATGGAGTTCTATATTACATAAAAATGCTGTTCTACATTGTATCTTTTGTTATTACTAGATTGTGACATCATAATGGAGTTGTAAATTCTACCCCCTACTATAAATACATTATGACATCATAATGAAGTTTCACATTATGACATCATAATGAGTTCTATATTACATAAAAAGGCCGTTCTACATTGTATCTTTTGTTATTACTAGATTGTGACATCATAATGATATTGTAAATTTGATCCCCTACCATGAATAGATTATGACATCCTAATGCAGTTTTACATTACGACATCATAATAGAGTTCTATACTAAAATATAATGGATTTCTACATTGTATCTTTTGTTATTACTAGATTGTGACATCATAATGGAGTTGTAAATGCTATCCCCTACTATGAATAGATTATGTCATAATGCAGTTTCACATTATGACATCATAATGAAGTTCTATATTACATAATGTTTTTCTACTTTGTATCTTTTATTATTATTAGATTGTGACATTATGGAGTTGTAAATTATATTACCTGCTATAAATAAATTATGACATCATAAAGCAGTTTTACATTATGACATCATAATGGAGTTCTATACTACATTATAATGAAGTTCTACATTGTATCTTTTGTTATTACTAGATTGTGACATCATAATGGAGTTGTAAATTCAATCCCCTGCCATAAATACATTATGACATCATAATGCAGTTTTACATTATGACATCATAATGGCGTTCTATATTACATAATAATGTTTATCTACATTGTATCTTTTGTTATTACTAGATTCTGACATCATAATGGAGTTGTAAATCCTATCCCCTACTATGAATACATTATTACGTCATAATGCAGTTTCACATTATGACATCATAATGGCGTTCTATATTACATAATAATGTTGTTCTACGTTGTATCTTAGATTGCGACATCATAATGAAGTTGTAAATTCTATCCCCTACTATAAAAACATTATGACATCATAATGCAGTTTTACATTATGACATCATAATAGAGTTCTATATTACATTATAATTATGTTGTATCTTTTGTTATTACTAGATTGTGACATCATAATGGAGTTGTAAATTCTATCCCCTACCATGAACAGATTATGACATCATAATGCAGTTTTACATTATGACATAATGGAGTTCTATATTACATTATCATTAAGTTGTATGTTGTATCTTTTGTTATTACTAATTTGTGACATCATAATGGAGTTTTAAATACTATCCCCTACCATGAATAGATTATGACATCTTAATGCAGTTTTACATTACATTATGACATCCTAATATAGTTCTATACTAAATTATAATGAAGTTCTACATTGTATCTTTTGGTATTACTAGATTGTGACATCATAATGCAGTTGTAAATTCTACCCCCTACTATAAATACATTATGACATCATAATGCAGTTTTACATTATGACATCATAATGGAGTTCTATATTATATTATAATGAAGTTCTACAAAGTATCTTCTGTTATTACTAGATTGTGACATCATAATGGAGTTGTAAATCCTATCCCCTACTATAAATACATTATGACATATAATGAAGTTTCACATTATGACATCATAATGGAGTTCTATATTACATAAAAATGCTGTTCTACGTTGTATTTTTTGTTATTACTAGATTGTGACATCATAATGATATTGTAAATTCTATCCCCTACCATGAATAGATTATGACATCATAATGCAGTTTTACATTATGATATCATAATGGAGTTCTATATTACAAAGTAGTGTTGTTCTACGTTGCATCTTTTGTTATTACTAGATTGTGATATCATAATGGAGTTGTAAATTCTATTACTTGCTATGAATAGATTATGACATCATAATGCAGTTTTACATTATGACATCATAATAGAGTTCTATACTACATTATAATGAAGTTCTACATTACATCTTTTGTTATTACTAGATTCTGAAATCATAATGGTGTTGTAAATTCTATCCCCTACTATAAATACATGATGACATCATAATGCAGTTTTACATTATGACATCATAATGGAGTTCTATATTACATAATAATGTTGTTCTACGTTGTATCCTTTAATAGTACTAGATTGTGACATCATAATGGAGTTGTAAATTCTATCCCCTACCATGAATAGATTATGACATCATAATGCAGTTTTACATTACATGATGACATCATAATGGAGCTCTATATTACAATATAATGAAGTTCTACGTTGCATCTTTTGTTATTACTAATTTGTGACATCATAATGCAGTTTTAAATACTATCCCCTACCATGAATAGATTATGACATCATAATGCAGTTTTACATTACATTATGACATCCTAATATAGTTCTATACTAAATTATAATTTCACTGTGAAAGTACCCCAGAAATATTAGATTACCATTCTTCATTTGGGGCATTTGAGTACAAAAGACAGAGGCTATTTGTCTTGATCCTGATGAATCGGCTCACTTATTACATCAGGGCCGTAGAAACACGTCGATTAAATATTATTTGTCTATCATCCTTAGCCTTCTGAAATAAAATTTATACCGTTATTACCACTGTATAAATAGCAATATAACCGTACCTGTAAATCTATTAAGGGAACGGTAATTAACATTGGTATAGCGGATCACCACGATAAGGTGATATACCTATCCCCTGTCCTGTATGTTCTTTGGGTGTTTGTATGTTTATGTTCGTCTAGTTTTCTGATGTGTGCTGGGCCATTTGGTGGTGTGATTTAGTGTATTTTAAATAAAGTCCTATAATAAAAGTTATATTTTAATAATAGAACAGATTATCTAATCTAATATTTCTGGGGTACTTTCACAGTGAAATTGTATTTCATTTAAAGGACCCCACCTGTCCCAGTGACGACTGTATACTAAATTATAATGAAGTTCTACATTGTATCTTTTGTTATTACTAGATTGTGACATCATAATGGAGTTGTAAATTCTACCCCCTACTATAAATACATTATGACATCATAATGCAGTTTTACATTATGACATCATAATAGAGTTCTATATTACATAATAATGTTGTTCTACGTTGTATCTTTTGTTATTACTAGATTGTGACATCATAATGGAGTTGTAAATTCTATTACCTGCTATGAATAGATTATGACATCATAATGCAGTTTTACATTATGACATCATAATGGAGTTCTATACTACATTATAATGAAGTTCTACAAAGTATCTTCTGTTATTACTAGATTGTGACATCATAATGGAGTTGTAAATCCTATCCCCTACAATAAATACATTATGACATCATAATGCAGTTTCACATTATGACATCATAATGCAGTTTTACATTATGACATCATAATAGAGTTCTATACTACATTATAATGAAGTTCTACATTACATCTTTTGTTATTACTATATTCTGACATCATAATGGTGTTGTAAATTCTATCCCCTACTATGAATACATTATGACGTCATAATGCAGTTTAATATTATGACATCATAATGGAGTTCTATATTACATAATAATGTTGTTCTATGTTGTATCTTTTGTTATTACTAGATTGTGACATCATAATGCAGTTGTAAATTCTATCCCCTACTATAAATACATGATGACATCATAATGCAGTTTTACATTATGACATCATAATGGAGTTCTATATTACATAATAATGTTGTTCTACGTTGTATCCTTTAATAGTACTAGATTGTGACATCATAATGGAGTTGTAAATTCTATCCCCTACCATGAATAGATTATGACATCATAATGCAGTTTTACATTACATGATGACATCATAATGGAGCTCTATATTACAATATAATGAAGTTCTACGTTGCATCTTTTGTTATTACTAATTTGTGACATCATAATGCAGTTTTAAATACTATCCCCTACCATGAATAGATTATGACATCATAATGCAGTTTTACATTACATTATGACATCCTAATATAGTTCTATACTAAATTATAATTTCACTGTGAAAGTACCCCAGAAATATTAGATTACCATTCTTCATTTGGGGCATTTGAGTACAAAAGACAGAGGCTATTTGTCTTGATCCTGATGAATCGGCTCACTTATTACATCAGGGCCGTAGAAACACGTCGATTAAATATTATTTGTCTATCATCCTTAGCCTTCTGAAATAAAATTTATACCGTTCTTACCACTGTATAAATAGCAATATAACCGTACCTGTAAATCTATTAAGGGAACGGTAATTAACATCGGTATAGCGGATCACCACGATAAGGTGATATACCTATCCCCTGTCCTGTATGTTCTTTGGGTGTTTGTATGTTTATGTTCGTCTAGTTTTCTGATTTGTGCTGGGCCATTTGCTGGTGTGATTTAGTGTATTTTAAATAAAGTCCTATAATAAAAGTTATATTTTAATAATAGAACAGATTATCTAATCTAATATTTCTGGGGTACTTTCACAGTGAAATTGTATTTCATTTAAAGGACCCCACCTGTCCCAGTGACGACTGTATACTAAATTATAATGAAGTTCTACATTGTATCTTTTGTTATTACTAGATTGTGACATCATAATGGAGTTGTAAATTCTACCCCCTACTATAAATACATTATGACATCATAATGCAGTTTTACATTATGACATCATAATAGAGTTCTATATTACATAATAATGTTGTTCTACGTTGTATCTTTTGTTATTACTAGATTGTGACATCATAATGGAGTTGTAAATTCTATTACCTGCTATGAATAGATTATGACATCATAATGCAGTTTTACATTATGACATCATAATTGAGTTCTATACTACATTATAATGAAGTTCTACAAAGTATCTTCTGTTATTACTAGATTGTGACATCATAATGGAGTTGTAAATCCTATCCCCTACAATAAATACATTATGACATCATAATGCAGTTTCACATTATGACATCATAATGGCGTTCTATATTACATAATAATGTTTTTCTACATTGTATCTTTTGTTATTACTAGATTCTGACATCATAATGGAGTTGTAAATCCTATCCCATACTATGAATACATTATTACGTCATAATGCAGTTTCACATTATGACATCATAATGGAGTTCTATATTACATAATAATGTTGTTCTACGTTGTATCTTTTGTTATTACTAGATTCTGACATCATAATGGAGTTGTAAATTCTATTACCTGCTATGAATAGATTATGACATCATAATGCAGTTGTACATTACGACATCAAAATAGAGTTCTATACTACATTATAATGAAGTTCTACATTGTATCTTTTGCTAATACAAGATTGTGACATCATAATGGAGTTGTAAATTCTATCCCCTACCATGAATAGATTATGACATCATAATGCAGTTTTACATTACGTTATGACATCATAACAGAGTTCTATACTAAATTATAATGAAGTTCTACATTGTATCTTTTGTTATTACTAAATTGTGACATCATAATGGAGTTGTAAATCCTATCCACTACAATGAATACATTATGACATCATAATGCAGTTTCACGTTATGACATCATAATGGAGTTCTATATTACATAAAAATGCTGTTCTACATTGTATCTTTTGTTATTACTAGATTGTGACATCATAATGGAGTTGTAAATTCTACCCCCTACTATAAATACATTATGACATCATAATGAAGTTTCACATTATGACATCATAATGAGTTCTATATTACATAAAAAGGCTGTTCTACATTGTATCTTTTGTTATTACTAGATTGTGACATCATAATGATATTGTAAATTTGATCCCCTACCATGAATAGATTATGACATCCTAATGCAGTTTTACATTACGACATCATAATAGAGTTCTATACTAAAATATAATGGATTTCTACATTGTATCTTTTGTTATTACTAGATTGTGACATCATAATGCAGTTGTAAATGCTATCCCCTACTATGAATAGATTATGATGTCATAATGCAGTTTCACATTATGACATCATAATGAAGTTCTATATTACATAATGTTTTTCTACTTTGTATCTTTTATTATTATTAGATTGTGACATAATGGAGTTGTAGATTCTATCCCCTACCATGAATAGATTATGACATCATAATGCAGTTTCACATTATGACATCATAATGGTGTTCTATATTAAATAAAAATGTTGTTCTACGTTGTATCTTTTTTTATTACTAGATAGTCACATCATAATGGAGTTGTAAATTCTATCCTCTGCCATGAATAGATTATGACATCATAATACAGTTTTACATTACATTATGACATCATAACAGAGTTCTATACTAAATTATAATGAAGTTCTACATTGTCTTTTCTGTTATTACTAGATTGTGACATGACAATTGAGTTGTAAATTCTATCCCCTACTATAAATACATTATGACATCATAATGCACTTTTACATTATGACATCATAATAGAGTTCTATATTACATAATAATGTTGTTCTACATTGTATCTTTTGTTATTACTAGATTGTGACATCATAATGGTGTTGTAAATTATATCCCTTATTATGAATACATTATGACATCATAATGCAGTTTTAAATTATGACATCATAATGGAGTTGAAAATTCTATCCCCTACCATAAATACATTATGACATCATAATGCAGTTTTACAATATGACATCATAATGCAGTTCTATACTACATTATAATGAAGTTCTACATTGTATCTTTTGTTATTACTAGATTAAGAGATCATAATGGAGTTGTAAATTCTATCCCCTACCATGAATAGATTATGACATCATAATGCAGTTTTGCATTATGACATCATAATGGAATTCTATATTACATAATAATGTTGTTCTACATTGTATCTTTTGTTATCACTAGATTGTGACATCATAATGGAGTTGTAAATTCTATTACCTGCTATGAATAGATTATGACATTATAATGCAGTTTTACATTATGACTAGAGATGAGCGAGCGTACTCGGAAAAGCACTACTCGCTCGAGTAATTTGCTTTATTCGAGTATCGCTGTGCTCGTCCCTGAAGATTCGGGTGCCGCTGCGGCTGACAGGTGAGTCGCAGCGGGGGGCAGGGGAGAGTGGGTGGGAGAGAGGGAGAAAAAAGATCTTACCTCCGTTCCTCCCCGCTCTCCCCTGCAGCTCCCCGCTCCGTGCCGGCACCCGAATCTTCAGGGACGAGCACAGCGATACTCGGATAAAGCAAATTACTCGAGCGAGTAGTGCTTTTCCGAGTACGCTCGCTCATCTCTAATTATGACATTATAAAGCAGTTCTAGGCTACATTATAATGAAGTTCTACATTCTATCTTTTGTTATTACTAGATTAAGAGATCATAATGGAGTTGTAAATTCTATCCCCTACCATAAATAGATTATGACATCATAATGCAGTTTTACATTACATTATGACATCATAATGGAGTTCTATACTACATTATAAAGAAGTTCTACATTGTATCGTTTGTTATTACTAAATTGTCACATCATAATGGAGTTGTAAATTCTATCACCTGCTATGAATAGATTATGACATCATAATGCAGTTTTACATTATGACATCATAATGGAGTTCTATTTTACATTATAAATAAGTTGTATGTTGTATCTTGTTATTAATACATTGTGACATCATAATGGAGTTGTAAATTCTGTCCCCTACGATTAATAGATTATGACATCATAATGCAGTTTTACATTACATTATGACATGTTAATGGAGTTCTATACTACATTATAATGAAGTTCTACATTGCATCTCTTGTTATTACTAGATTGTGACATCATAATGGTGTTGCAAATTCTATCCCCTACTATAAATACATTATGACATCATAATGCAGTTTTACATTATGACATCATAATGGAGTTCTATATTACATAATAATGTTGTTCTACATTGTATCCTTTGTTACTACTAGATTGTGACATCATAATAGAGTTGTAAATTCTATCCCTTACCATGAATAGATTATGACATCATAATGCAGTTTTACATTACATTATGACATCATAATGGAGTTCTATATCTATATATATAAAATTGAATGTATGTCTGTCTGCGTGCGTGCGTGTCTGCGTGCGTGTCTGTTTGTCCTTTATGCGCTACTACTCCATTCATCCGATCGCCATGAAACTTTGGGAAGTTGTTGAGTACACTCCTGGGAAGATTATAGGCATAGTACAAATATCCTACGATAAAATGGCGCGCGAGCGTCGTCGAAAGTTACGCCCCCCCCCCACGTAGATCGAATAAGTAAGCCACCTGCTATTGTGATGTCATCACTGATGTCATCAACATCGGACGCCCTTGAACATGCCCCAACATGTTCTATAAAGCTGCATTGTGATGTCATTAA
>NW_027102314.1:50000-70597 GCF_035609145.1 Eleutherodactylus coqui | reverse complement strand
AGGGTCAGGGGGGGTCTTGAGCAACTACTGGTAGGTGCAGCACCTCGGGGGCCCTCTGCAGCCAGCACACTGCTGCCAACAGCCCGCTCCCCATCACCAGCCAGCCCCTTCTGCATACATCTGGCGGGGGTGCTTTTTTGACTTCCCCCATTTTGGCCTATGGGGAAAAGCCAGGGGGAAAACCTCCAGAGTCAGGCCAACCTCCTGGAACTCCAGCTCGGCCTGGAGCTACTGGTTTGCCCCCTTCCCGGTTCTCAGGACATGCCTTGACACTCGGCTCTTCCCCAGCCGCCGCAGCTCCCCTCGGCCCGGCCAGCCGGGTCCGCCCCCCTGACCGGCGCCCGGAGCAGTTTGGACTTTGTCGTTTTTTTTCTCCAAGACTCATCTCTGCCAACTGCCAAGGACTTCAGCAGGGGCTGCCACCTGCTGTTCCCCGCCAATGGGTGTCCTACCCTGCAACACCGGAGGCTCAGGCAGGGTCTTGAGCAACTGCTGGTAGGTGCTCTCAGGGGGCCCCTCCACACCCCCAGGCCCACATCCAGGGCCTCCCTCCCGGCCCCTGGAGCAGCCAGCACCCCCTCACCGTCAGCACTCTCTCCCCGTTGGGACTGTGAAACTTTTCTGACCGTGCAAGCTTCGTCAAACGGCAAGGGGGCAACCGGCGTTCTGTGCCCGGCCTCCTGGGGTCCTGCCCGGGCACATCGGAGGCTCAGCCTGGGTTTTCAGCCACCACGGGCAGGTGCACTCAGGGGGCCCTCCGCAGCCGCCCATGCACACCTCTGCAGCCAGCACACCGCTGCCAACAGCCCGCTCCCCATCACCAGCCAGCCCCTTCTGCATACATCTGGCGGGGGTGCTTTTTTGACTTCCCCCCTTTTGGCCTATGGGGAAAAGCCAAGGGGAAAACCTCCAGAGTCAGGCCGACCTCCTGGAACTAGAGCTCGGCCTGGAGCCACCGGTTTGTCCCCTTCCCGGTTCTCAGGACCTGCACTGACACTCGGCTCAGCACCGGCAGCTGCAGCCCCCGCCGGCCCGGCCAGCCGGGTCCGCACCCCTGGCCGGCACGCCTGGAGCGTTTGGACTTTGTCATTTTCATGACTTGTCTCCTCAGACATTGTCCGACTGCAAGGGGGGCGGCCGCGGTCCGTGCCCAGCCTCCAGGGGTTGCCCCCGGCCCCTGGAGCAGCCAGCACCCCCTCGCCGTCACCACTCTCTCCCCATTGGGACTTTGAAACTTTTCTGACCGTGCAAGCTTCGTCAAACGGCAAGGGGGCAACCGGCGTTCTGTGCCCGGCCTCCTGGGGTCCTGCCCGGGCACATCGGAGGCTCAGCCTGGGTTTTCAGCCACCACGGGCAGGTGCACTCAGGGGGCCCTCCGCAGCCGCCCATGCACACCTCTGCAGCCAGCACACCGCTGCCAACAGCCCGCTCCCCATCACCAGCCAGCCCCTCTGCATACATCTGCTGGGGGTGCTTTTTTGACTTCCCCCATTGTGGCCAATGGGAAAATGCCAAGGGGAAAACCTCCGGAGTCAGGCCCACCTCCTGGAACTCCATCCCGGCCTGGAGCTACTAGTTTGTCCCCTTTCCGGTTCTCAGGACATGCATTGACACTCGGCTCTTCCCAAGCCGCCGCAGCTCCCGCCGGCCCGTCCAGCCGGGTCCGCACCCCTGGCCGGCGCCTGGAGCGTTTGGACTTTGTCGTTTTTCCTCAAAGACTCATCTCTGCCAACTGCCCTGGGCTTCAGCAGTGGCTGCCGCGGGCTGTGCACGGCCTACTGGGGGGTCCCGCCTGCCCGCGCAGGCAGCTAGGACAGGGCTCTCAGCAAGGGCTTGGAGGCGGTGTCAGGGGGGCCTCCGCAGCACCCCCAAGGTGGCTTCCTACACCTCTCGAACGTTGGGGCCCGGCCGCTCGGAGAGCGGGGTCTGCCCGGGCAGCCAGCCAGCCTGTCGGCCCCGCGGCCTGGACAGGCGGAGTGGGGACACTCGCGCTCGATGACTCTGCTCCCAGGGAGGTGGCAGAGGGGCGGCCGCGGTGCTTTGACTTTGAGCGGTCCCCACTCCTCAGCACATTGAGAAATAGTCACTTTGTCAAGGACCGCACACCGCTCGTTCCCTTATATGCAAAAAAGGTGTTCGTCCTGACGTTTTGCGAGGCCCTAATTTACCGCCGTCGGCGCTATCAGGGGAAACGGGCCCGCTCCTTCCGCCCTCCTGGAACCGTGCCTCGGCCCGGAGCGACCAGGATTACCCTCATACCGGTTCTCACGACATACATCGACACTCGGCTCAGCCCCGGCAGCCGCAGCTCCCGCCGGCCCAGCCAGCCGGGTCCGCCACCCTGGCCGGCACGCCTGGAGCGTTTGGACTTTGTCGTTTTTTCAAAGACTCATCCCTGCCAACGACTTCAGCAGGGGCTGCCACCTGCTGTTCCCCGCCAATGGGTGTCCTGACCTGCAACACCGGAGGGTCATGGGGGGTCTTGAGCAACTACTGGTAGGTGCAGCACCTCGGGGGCCCTCTGCAGCCAGCACACTGCTGCCAACAGCCCGCTCCCCGTCACCCCCCAGCCCCTCTGCATACATCTGCCGGGGGTGCTTTTTTGACTTCCCCCATGTTGGCCTATGGGGAAAAGCCAGGGGGAAAACCTCCAGAGTCAGGCCGACCTCCTGGAACCCTAGCCCGGCCTGGAGCTACTGGTTTGCCCCCTTCCCGGTTCTCAGGACATGCCTTGACACTCGGCTCTTCCCCAGCCGCCGCAGCTCCCGTCGGCCCGGCCAGCCGGGTCCGCCCCCCTGACCGGCGCCTGGAGCAGTTTGGACTTTGTCATTTTTTTCAAAGACTCATCTCTGCCAAGGACTTCAGCAGGGGCTGCCACCTGCTTTTCCCCGCCAATGGGTGTCCTGCCCTGCAACACCGGAGGCTCAGGCAGGGTCTTGAGCAACTGCTGGTAGGTGCTCTCAGGGGGCCCCGCCACACCCCCAGGCCCACCTCCAGGGCCTCCCTCCCGGCCCCTGGAGCAGCCAGCACCCCCCTCACCGTCAGCACTCTCTCCCCGTTGGGACTTTGAAACTTTTCTGACCGTGCAAGCTTCATCAAACGGCAAGGGGGCAACCGGCGTTCTGTGCCCGGCCTCCTGGGGTCCTGCCCGGGCACATCGGAGGCTCAGCCTGGGTTTTCAGCCACCACGGGCAGGTGCACTCGGGGGGCCCTCCGCAGCCGCCCATGCACACCTCTGCAGCCAGCACACCGCTGCCAACAGCCCGCTCCCCATCACCAGCCAGCCCCTCTGCATACATCTGCTGGGGGTGCTTTTTTGACTTCCCCCATTGTGGCCAATGGGAAAATGCCAAGGGGAAAACCTCCGGAGTCAGGCCCACCTCCTGGAACTCCATCCCGGCCTGGAGCTACTAGTTTGTCCCCTTTCCGGTTCTCAGGACATGCATTGACACTCGGCTCTTCCCAAGCCGCCGCAGCTCCCGCCGGCCCGTCCAGCCGGGTCCGCACCCCTGGCCGGCGCCTGGAGCGTTTGGACTTTGTCGTTTTTCCTCAAAGACTCATCTCTGCCAACTGCCCTGGGCTTCAGCAGTGGCTGCCGCGGGCTGTGCACGGCCTACTGGGGGGTCCCGCCTGCCCGCGCAGGCAGCTAGGACAGGGCTCTCAGCAAGGGCTTGGAGGCGGTGTCAGGGGGGCCTCCGCAGCACCCCCAAGGTGGCTTCCTACACCTCTCGAACGTTGGGGCCCGGCCGCTCGGAGAGCGGGGTCTGCCCGGGCAGCCAGCCAGCCTGTCGGCCCCGCGGCCTGGACAGGCGGAGTGGGGACACTCGCGCTCGATGACTCTGCTCCCAGGGAGGTGGCAGAGGGGCGGCCGCGGTGCTTTGACTTTGAGCGGTCCCCACTCCTCAGCACATTGAGAAATAGTCACTTTGTCAAGGACCGCACACCGCTCGTTCCCTTATATGCAAAAAAGGTGTTCGTCCTGACGTTTTGCGAGGCCCTAATTTACCGCCGTCGGCGCTATCAGGGGAAACGGGCCCGCTCCTTCCGCCCTCCTGGAACCGTGCCTCGGCCCGGAGCGACCAGGATTACCCTCATACCGGTTCTCACGACATACATCGACACTCGGCTCAGCCCCGGCAGCCGCAGCTCCCGCCGGCCCAGCCAGCCGGGTCCGCCACCCTGGCCGGCACGCCTGGAGCGTTTGGACTTTGTCGTTTTTTCAAAGACTCATCCCTGCCAACGACTTCAGCAGGGGCTGCCACCTGCTGTTCCCCGCCAATGGGTGTCCTGACCTGCAACACCGGAGGGTCATGGGGGGTCTTGAGCAACTACTGGTAGGTGCAGCACCTCGGGGGCCCTCTGCAGCCAGCACACTGCTGCCAACAGCCCGCTCCCCGTCACCCCCCAGCCCCTCTGCATACATCTGCCGGGGGTGCTTTTTTGACTTCCCCCATGTTGGCCTATGGGGAAAAGCCAGGGGGAAAACCTCCAGAGTCAGGCCGACCTCCTGGAACCCTAGCCCGGCCTGGAGCTACTGGTTTGCCCCCTTCCCGGTTCTCAGGACATGCCTTGACACTCGGCTCTTCCCCAGCCGCCGCAGCTCCCGTCGGCCCGGCCAGCCGGGTCCGCCCCCCTGACCGGCGCCTGGAGCAGTTTGGACTTTGTCATTTTTTTCAAAGACTCATCTCTGCCAAGGACTTCAGCAGGGGCTGCCACCTGCTTTTCCCCGCCAATGGGTGTCCTGCCCTGCAACACCGGAGGCTCAGGCAGGGTCTTGAGCAACTGCTGGTAGGTGCTCTCAGGGGGCCCCGCCACACCCCCAGGCCCACCTCCAGGGCCTCCCTCCCGGCCCCTGGAGCAGCCAGCACCCCCCTCACCGTCAGCACTCTCTCCCCGTTGGGACTTTGAAACTTTTCTGACCGTGCAAGCTTCATCAAACGGCAAGGGGGCAACCGGCGTTCTGTGCCCGGCCTCCTGGGGTCCTGCCCGGGCACATCGGAGGCTCAGCCTGGGTTTTCAGCCACCACGGGCAGGTGCACTCGGGGGGCCCTCCGCAGCCGCCCATGCACACCTCTGCAGCCAGCACACCGCTGCCAACAGCCCGCTCCCCATCACCAGCCAGCCCCTCTGCATACATCTGCCGGGGGTGCTTTTTTGACTTCCCCCATTTTGGCCAATGGGAAAAGCCAGGGGGAAAACCTCCAGAGTCAGGCCGACCTCCTGGAACTCCAGCTCGGCCTGGAGCTACTGGTTTGTCCCCTTCCCGGTTCTCAGGACATGCATCGACACTCGGCTCAGCCCCGGCAGCCGCAGCCCCCGCCAGCCCGGCCAGCCGGGTCCGCCCCCCTGGCCGGCGCCTGGAGCGTTTGGACTTTGTCATTTTCATGACTTGTCTCCTCGAACTTTGTTCGACTGCAAGGGGGTGTGCCCAGCCTCCAGGGGTTGCCCCCGGCCCCTGGAGCAGCCAGCTCCCCCTCGCCCTCAACACTCTCTCTCCGTGGGGACTTTGAAACTTTTTCTGACCGTGCAAGCTTCATCGGACGGCAAGGGGGCAAGCTGTGGTCTGTGCCCGGCCTCCTGGGTTCCTGCCCGGGGCACATCGGAGGCTCAGCCTGGGTTTTCAGCCACCACCGGTAGGTGCGCTTTGGGGGCCCTCCGCAGCCGCCCTGGGCCACCCCTGCAGCCAGCGCACTGCTGCCAACAGCCCGCTCTCCATCACCAGCCAGCCCCGTCCGCGCACATCTGCCGGGGGTGCTTTTTTGAGAAATACTGTCACTTTGTCAAGGACCACACACCGCTCGTTCCCTTATACCCCGACAAGGTGTTCGTGGTGACGTTTTGCGAGGCCTTATTTTACCGCCGTCGGCGCTATCAGGTGAAACAGGCGCGCTCCTTCCGCCCTCCTGGAACCGTGGCTCGGCCCGGAGCGACCAGGATTACCCTCATACCGGTTCTCACCACCTGCGTTGACACTCGGCTCCGCCCCGGCAGCTGCAGCTCCCGCCGCCCCGGCCGGCCGGGTCCGCTCCCCTGGCCGGCACGCCTGGAGCGTTTGGACTTTGTCATTTTCATGACTTGTCTCCTCAAACCTTGTTCGACTGCCAGGGGGGCTGCCGCAGTCCGTGCCCAGCCTCCAGGGGTTGCCCCCGGCCCCTGGAGCTGCCGGCACCCCCCTCACCGTCAGCACTCTCTCCCCGTTGGGACTTTGAAACTTTTCTGACCGTGCAAGCTTCATCAAACGGCAAGGGGGCAGGCTGCGGTCTGTGCCCGGCCTCCTGGGGTCCTGCCCGGGCACATCGGAGGCTCAGCCTGGGTTTTCAGCCACCACTGGCAGGTGCACTCAGGGGGCCCTACGCAGACGCCCATGCACACCTATGCAGCCAGCACACTGCTGCCAACAGACCACTCTCCGTCACCCGCCAGCCCCTCTGCATACATCTGCTGGAGGTGCTTTTTTGACTTCCCCCATTTTGGCCTATGGGGAAAAGCCAGGGGGAAAACCTCCAGAGTCAGGCCGACATCCTGGAACTCCAGCTCGGCCCAGAGCCACCGGTCTGTCCCCTTCCCGGTTCTCAGGACATGCATTGACACTCGGCTCAGCCCCGGCAGCCGCAGCCCCCGCCGGCCCGGCCGGCCGGGTCCGCACCCCTGGCCGGCACGCCTGGAGCGTTTGGACTTTGTCATTTTCATGACTTGTCTCCTCAAACTTTGTTCGACTGCAAGGGGGGCGGCCGCGGTCCGTGCCCAGCCTCCAGGGGCTGCCCCGGGCCCCTGGAGCAGCCAGCGCCCCCTCGCCGTCAACACTCTCTCCCCGTTGGGACTTTGAAACTTTTTCTGACCGTGCAAGCTTCATCAAACGGCAAGGGGGCAGGCTGCGGTCTGTGCCCGGCCTCCTGGGGTCCTGCCCGGGGACATCGGAGGCTCAGGCAGGGTCTTGAGCTACTGCTGGTAGGTGCACTCAGGGGGCCCTCTTCAGCCGCCCAGGGCCACCCCTGCAGCCACCACACAGCTGCCAACAGCCCGCTCTCCATCACCCCCCAGCCCCTCTGCATACATCTGCTGGGGGTGCTTTTTTGCCTCCCCCCGTTTTGGCCTATGGGGAAAAGCCAGGGGGAAAACCTCCAGAGTCAGGCCGACCTCCTGGAACTCCAGCTCGGCCTGGAGCTACTGGTCTGTCCCCTTCCCGGTTCTCAGGAGATGCATCGACACTCGGCTCAGCCCCGGCAGCCGCAGCACCCGCCGGCCAGGCCAGCCGGGTCCGCCCCCCTGGCCGGCGCCTGGAGCAGTTTGGACTTTGTCATTTTCATGACTTGTCTCCTCAAACTTTGTTCTACTGCAAGGGGGGCTGCCGCGGTCCGTGCCCAGCCTCCAGGGGTTCCCCCCCCCGGCCCCTGGAGCAGCCAGCACCCCCTCGCCGTCAACACTCTCTCCCCGTCGGGACTTTGAAACTTTTCTGACCGTGCAAGCTTCATCAAACGGCAAGGGGGCAGGCTGCGGTCTGTGCCCGGCCTCCTGGGGTCCTGCCCGGGGATATCGGAGGCTCAGGCAGGGTCTTCAGCAACTGCTGGTAGGTGCTCTCAGGGGGCCCCTCCACACCCCCAGGCCCACCTCCAGGGCTTCCCTCCCGGCCCCTGGAGCAGCCAGCACCCCCTCACCGTCAGCACTCTCTCCCCGTTGGGACTTTGAAACTTTTCTGACCGTGCAAGCTTCATCAAACGGCAATGGGGGGGGCAACCGGCGGTCTGTGCCCGGCCTCCTGGGGTCCTGCCCGGGGACATCGGAGGCTCAGCCAGGGTGTTGAGCAACTACTGGTAGGTGCTCTCAGGGGGCCCTCCGCAGCCGCCCCGGGCCACCCCTGCAGCCGGCACACCGCTGCCAACAGCCCGCTCTCCGTCACCAGCCAGCCCCGTCCGCGCACATCTGCCGGGGGTGCTTTTTTTGAGACACACTGTCACTTTGTCAAAGACCGCACACCGCTCGTTCCCTTATACCCCGACAAGGTGTTCGTGCTGACGTTTTGCGAGGCCTTATTTTACCGCCGTCGGCGCTATCAGGGGAAACAGGCCCGCTCCTTCCGCCCTCCTGGAACCGTGCCTCGGCCCGGAGCGGCCAGGTTTACCCTCATGCCGGTTCTCGTGACATGCATCGACACTCGGCTCAACCCCGTCAGCCGCAGCTCCCGCCGGCCCGGCCAGCCGGGTCCGCCCCCCCTGGCCGGCGCCTGGAGCAGTTTGGACTTTGTCATTTTCATGACTTGTCTCCTCAAACTTTGTTCGACTGCAAGGGGGGCTGCCGCAGTCTGTGCCCAGCCTCCAGGGGTTGCCACCGGAGCAGCCAGCACCCCCTCGGCGTCAACACTCTCTCCCCGTTGGGACTTTGAAACTTTTCTGACCGTGCAAGCTTCATCAAACGGCAAGGGGGGCAGGCTGCGGTCTGTGCCCGGCCTGCTGGGGTCCTGCCCGGGGACATCGGAGGCTCAGCCAGGGTTTTGAGCCACCGCTGGCAGGTGCACTCAGGGGGCCCTCCGCAGCCGCCCAGGCACACCTCTTCAGCCAGCACACTGCTGCCAAACACCCGCTCCCCATCACCCCCCAGCCCCTCTGCATACATCTGCTGGGGGTGCTTTTTTGACTTCCCCCATTTTGGCCTATGGGGAAAAGCCAGGGGGAAAACCTCCAGAGTCAGGCCGACCTTCTGGAACTCGAGCTCGGCCTGGAGCCGCCGGTTTGTCCCCTTCCCGGTTCTCAGGACCTGCATTGACACTCGGCTCAGCCCCGGCAGCCGCAGCCCCCGCCGGCCCAGCCAGCCGGGTCCGCCCCCCTGGCCGGCGCCTGGAGCGTTTGGACTTTGTCATTTTCATGGCTTGTCTCCTCAAACTTTGTCCGACTGCAAGGGGGGCTGCCGCAGTCCGTGCCCAGCCTCCAGGGGTTGTCCCCGGCCCCTGGAGCAGCCAGCACCCCCTCGCCGTCAACGCTCTCTCCCCGTTGGGACTTTGAAACTTTTCTGACCGTGCAAGCTTCGTCAAACGGCAATGGGGCAAGCGGCGGGCTCTGCCCGGCCTCCTGGGGTCCTGCCCGGGGACATCGGAGGCTCAGCCAGGGTGTTGAGCCACCGCTGGCAGGTGCACTCAGGGGGCCCTCCGCAGCCGCCCAGGCCCACCCCTGCAGCCAGCACACGGCTGCCAACAGCCCGCTCTCCGTCACCCCCCAGCCCCTCCTGCATACATCTGCTGGGGGTGCTTTTTTGGCTCCCCCCGTTTTGGCCTATGGGGAAAAGCCAG
The DNA here is from genome assembly GCF_035609145.1 of Eleutherodactylus coqui. Lineage (NCBI taxonomy): Eukaryota > Metazoa > Chordata > Amphibia > Anura > Eleutherodactylidae > Eleutherodactylus > Eleutherodactylus coqui. Next base: position 61,317 of record NW_027102314.1, on the reverse strand, counting down.
GGGGAAAACCTCCAGAGTCAGGCCGACCCCCCGGAACTCCAACCCGGCCTGGAGCCACCGGTTTGTCCCCTTCCCGGTTCTCAGGACATGCATTGACACTCGGCTCAGCCCCGGCAGCCGCAGCCCCCGCCGGCCCGGCCAGCCGGGTCCGCCACCCTGCCCGGCGCCTGGAGCGTTTGGACTTTGTCGTTTTTTCTCCAAGACTCGCCTCTGGCACATGCCATGGACCTCAGCGGGGGCTGCTCCCCGCCTCCTGGGTGTCCTGCCCGGGCACATCGGAGGCTCAGCCTGGGTCTTGGGCCCCTTCTGGTAGGTGCACTTTGGGGGCCCTCCGCAGCCGCCCAGGCCCACCTCCTGCAGCCACCACACAGCTGCCAACTGCCCGCTCTCCGTCACCCGCCAGCCCCTCTGCATACATCTGCTGGGGGTGCTTTTTTGACTTCCCCCATTGTGGCCAATGGGACAATGCCAAGGGGAAAACCTCCAGAGTCCTGCCGACCTCCTGGAACTCCAACCCGGCCTGGAGCCACCGGTTTGTCCCCTTCCCGGTTCTCAGGACCTGCATTGACACTCGGCTCAGCCCCGGCCGCCGCAGCTCCCGCCGGCCCCGGCCAGCCGGGTCCGCACCCCAGGCCGGCGCCTGGAGCGTTTGGACTTTGTCATTTTCATGACTTGTCTCCTCAAACTTTGTTCGACTGCAAGGGGGGCTGCCGCAGTCCGTGCCCAGCCTCCAGGGGTTGCCCCCGGCCCCTGGAGCAGCCAGCACCTCCTCGCCGTCAACACTCTCCCCCCGTGGGGACTTTGAAACTTTTCTGACCGTGCAAGCTTCGTCAAACGGCAAGGGGGCAAGCGGCGGGCTCTGCCCGGCCTCCTGGGGTCCTGCCCGGGGACATCGGAGGCTCAGCGGGGGTTTTCAGCCACCACTGGTAGGTGCGCTTTGGGGGCCCTCCGCAGCCGCCCCGGGCCACCCCTGCAGCCAGCACACTGCTGCCAACAGCCCGCCGCTCTCCCACACCAGCCAGCCCCGTCTGCACACATCTGCCGGGGGTGCTTTTTTGAGAAACACTGTCACTTTGTCAAAGACCGCACACCGCTCGTTCCCTTATACCCCGACAAGGTGTTCGTGCTGACGTTTTGCGAGGCCTTATTTTACCGCCGTCGGCGCTATCAGGGGAAGCGGGCCCGCTCCTTCCGCCCTCCTGGAACCGTGCCTCGGCCCGGAGCGGCCAGGTTTACCCTCATACCGGTTCTCGTGACCTGCATTGACACTCGGCTCTTCCCCGGCCGCCGCAGCTCCCGCCGGTCCGACCAGCTGGGTCCGCCCCCCTGGACGGCACGCCTGGAGCGTTTGGACTTTGTCATTTTCATGACTCGTCTCCTCAAACTTTGTTCGACTGCAAGGGGGGCTGCCGCAGTCCGGGCCCAGCCTCCAGCGGTTGCCCCCGGCCGCTGGAGCTGCCAGCACCCCCTCGCCGTCAACACTCTCTCCCCGTTGGGACTTTGAAACTTTTCTGACCGTGCAAGCTTCGTCAAACGGCAATGGGGGGCAACCGGCGTTCTGTGCCCGGCCTCCTGGGGTCCTGCCCGGGCACATCGGAGGCTCAGCCTGGGTTTTCAGCCACCACGGGCAGGTGCACTCAGGGGGCCCACCGCAGCCGCCCAGGCCCACCCCTGCAGCCACCACGCAGCTGCCAACAGCCCGCTCTCCGTCACCCCCCAGCCCCTTCTGCATACATCTGCCGGGGGTGCTTTTTTGACTTCCCCCCTTTTGGCCTATGGGGAAAAGCCAGGGGGAAAACCTCCAGAGTCAGGCCGACCTTCTGGAACTCCAGCTCGGACTGGAGCCACCGGTTTGTCCCCTTCCCGGTTCTCAGGAGATGCATCGACACTCGGCTCAGCCCCGGCAGCCGCAGCACCCGCCGGCCAGGCCAGCCACGTCCGCCCCCCTGGCCGGCGCCTGGAGCGTTTGGACTTTGTCGTTTTTTTCCCCAAGACTCGCCTCTGCCAACTGCCAAGGACTTCAGCAGGGGCTGCCACGGCTGTTCCCCGCCTCCTGGGGTTCATGCCCGGGCACATCGGAGGCTCAGGCAGGGTCTTGAGCAACTACTGTTGGGTGCTCTCAGGGGGGCCCCTCCACACCCCCAGGCCGACCTCCAGGGGCTGCCCCCGGACCCTGGAGCAGCCTGCACCCCCCTCGCCGTCAACACTCTCCCCCCGTTGGGACTTTGAAACTTTTCTGACCGTGCGAGCTTCATCGGACGGGAAGGGGGCGACCTGCGGGCTCTGCCCGGCCTCCCGGGGTCCCTGCCCGGGCCCCGTGGGAGGTACAGGCAGGGTTTCTCACCTACTACCCGTAGGCACTCTCAGGGGGCCCTCCGCGCCCTCAGGCCGCCCTCCCCGGGCTTCCCCCGGGTCCGCGGAGCAGCCCGCCACCCCTCGCCGCACTGTCTCTCGCCCCCCGTCGGGACTTTGAAACTTTTCCCCCCCGTGCAAACCTCACCGGGGGGCAGAGGGAGAGACCTGCGGGCCGTGCCCGGCCTCCCGGGACTCCCTCCGGGCAGCGCGGGCGGCTCGGACGGGGTTTTCAGCGAGTGCTGGGGGGGGTGTCTTCGGGGGCCCCCCGCGGGCCCCCCGGGGCACCTGCGCGGGGTGGCCCCTGCTGCCAGGCACCCACTCCCCATCGACCATCCAGCCCCCCTACATACATCTGGCGGGGGTGCTTTTTTGAGTTCCCCCATTTTGGCAACTTGGCACCTCCTATGGGGAAACCGGCAAAATCATGCCGACCTCCTGGAACTCCGGCTCGGCCTGGAGCCGCCGGTTTGTCCCCTTCCCGGTTCTCAGGCATTTTCGGACTTTGTCATTTTTTCAGCACTCTGTCAATGCGGCCAGCGGGAGCTGCCGCGGTCTGTGCCCAGGCACCAGGCACTAAAAACGGACACAGTCGGAGGGTCAGGGGGTGTCTCGGCCAGATACTGAAAAACACTCAGGGGGTGCCCAGGCACCAGGCGCTCCAAACGGACACAGTCGGAGGGTCAGGGGGTGTCTCGGCCAGATACTGGAAAACACTCAGGGGCGCCCGGAGGCTGCACAGGGCCACCCCAGGCCGCTCCCCCGGGCACCCGGGCGGCCATATTGGCGGCTGAGACCCCCTCTTCAGCGAACGCCAGGGGGCGCTCAGGGGCACACGGGGGCTGCTCCACTCGCCCCAGGGCGGCCCCCGCGGGTACCCGGGCGGCCATATTGGCGGCTGGGACCCCCTCTTGAGCAAACGCCAGGGGGGCGCTCAGGGACGCACGGGGGCTGCTCCACTCGCCCCAGGCCGGCCTCCCTGGGTACCCGGGCGGGCACATTAGCGGCTGAGACCCCCTCTCCACCAGAGACCGGGGGGCGCTCGGGGACACACGGGGGCTGCTCCACTCGCCCCAGGCCGGACTCCCTGAGGCGGGCACATTAGCGGCTGAGACCCCCTCTCCACCAGAGACCGGGGGGCGCTCGGGGACACACGGGGGCTGCTCCACTCGCCCCAGGCCGGACTCCCTGAGGCGGGCACATTAGCGGCTGAGGCCCCCTCTCCACCAAAGACCGGGGGACGCTCAGGGACACACGGGGGCTGCTCCACTCGCACCAGGCCGGCCTCCCTGAGGCGGGCACATTAGCGGCTGAGACCCCCTCTTCAGCAAACGTCAGGGGACACTCAGGGACACGCGGGGGCTGCTCCACTCGCCCCAGGCCGGCCTCCCTGAGGCGGGCACATTAGCGGCTGAGACCCCCTCTCGACCAAAGACCGGGGGACGCTCAGGGACACACGGGGGCTGCTCCACTCGCCCCAGGCCGGCCTCCCTGAGGCGGGCACATTAGCGGCTGAGGCCCCCTCTCCACCAAAGACCGGGGGACGCTCAGGGACACACGGGGGCTGCTCCACTCGCCCCAGGCCGGCCTCCCTGAGGCGGGCACATTAGCGGCTGAGACCCCCTCTCGACCAAAGACCGGGGGACGCTCAGGGACACACGGGGGCTGCTCCACTCGCCCCAGGCCGGCCTCCCTGAGGCGGGCACATTAGCGGCTGAGGCCCCCTCTCCACCAAAGACCGGGGGACACACAGGGACACACGGGGGCTGCTCCACTCGCCCCAGGCCGGCCTCCCTGAGGCGGGCACATTAGCGGCTGAGGCCCCCTCTCCACCAGAGACCGGGGGACGCTCAGGGACACACGGGGGCTGCTCCACTCGCCCCAGGCCGGCCTCCCTGAGGCGGGCACATTAGCGGCTGAGACCCCCTCTCCACCAAAGACCGGGGGACGCTCAGGGACACACGGGGGCTGCTCCACTCGCCCCAGGCCGGACTCCCTGAGGCGGGCACATTAGCGGCTGAGACCCCCTCTCCACCAAAGACCGGGGGGGCACTCGGGGACACACGGGGGCTGCTCCACTCGCCCCAGGCCGGACTCCCTGAGGCGGGCACATTAGCGGCTGAGACCCCCTCTCCACCAGAGACCGGGGGGCGCTCGGGGACACACGGGGGCTGCTCCACTCGCCCCAGGCCGGCCTCCCTAGGTACCCAGGCGGGCACATTAGCGGCTGAGACCCCCTCTTCAGCAAACGCCAGGGGACACTCAGGGACACACGGGGGCTGCTCCACTCGCCCCAGGCCGGCCTCCCTAGGTACCCGGGCGGGCACACTAGCGGCTGAGACCCCCTCTCGACCAAAGACCGGGGGACGCTCAGGGACACACGGGGGCTGCTCCACTCGCCCCAGGCCGGCCTGCCTAGGTACCCGGGCGGGCACATTAGCGGCTGAGACCCCCTCTCGACCAAAGACCGGGGGACGCTCAGGGACACACGGGGGCCGCTCCACTCACCCCCAGGCCGACCTCCAGGGCCTCCCTCCCGGCCCCTGGAGCAGCCAGCGCCCCCTCGCCGTCAACACTCTCTCCCCCGTTGGGACTTTGAAACTTTTTCTGACCGTGCGAGCTTCATCGGACGGCAAAGGGGGCAAGCTGCGGTCCGTGCCCGGCCTGCTGGGGTCCTGCCCGGGGACATCGGAGGCTCAGCCAGGGTCTTGAGCCACCGCTGGCAGGTGCACTTTGGGGGCCCTCCGCAGCCGCCCCGGGCCACCCCTTGCAGCCAGCACACTGCTGCCAACAGCCCGCCGCTCTCCGTCACCAGCCAGCCCCGTCTGCACGCATCTGCCGGGGGTGCTTTTTTTGGAGAAATACTGTCACTTTGTCAAAGACCGCACACCGCTCGTTCCCTTATACCCCGACAAGGTGTTCGTGCTGACGTTTTGCGAGGCCTTATTTTACCGTCGTCGGCGCTATCAGGGGAAACGGGCCCGCTCCTTCCGCCCTCCTGGAACCCTGGCTCGGCCCGGAGCGACCAGGATTACCCTCATACCGGTTCTCACCACCTGCATCGACACGCGGCTCTGCCCCGGCCGCCGCAGCTCTCGCCGGCCCGGCCGGGTCCGCACCCCTGGCCGGCACGCCTGGAGCGTTTGGACTTTGTCGTTTTTTTTCTCCAAGAGTCGCCTCTGGCACATGCCATGGACTTCAGCGGGGGCTGCTCCCCGCCCCCTGGGTGTCCTGCCCGGGCACATCGGAGGCTCAGCCTGGGTCTTCAGCCCCTACTGGTAGGTGCGCTTTGGGGGCCCTCCGCAGCCGCCCGGGGCCCATCCCTGCAGCCAGCACACGGCTGCCAGCAGCCACCACACAGCTGCCAACAGCCACCACACAGCTGCCAACAGCCCGCTCTCCGTCACCCCCCAGCCCCTCCTGCATACATCTGCTGGGGGTGCTTTTTTGCCTCCCCCCGTTTTGGCCTATGGAGAAAAGCCAGGGGGAAAACCTCCAGAGTCAGGCCGACCTCATGGAACTCCAACCCGGCCTGGAGCCACCGGTTTGTCCCCTTCCCGGTTCTCAGGACATGCGTCGACGCTCGGCTCAGCCCCGGCCGCCGCAGCTCCCGCCGGCCCGGCCAGCCGGGTCCGCACCCCTGGCCGGCTCGCCTGGAGCGTTTGGACTTTGTCGTTTTTTTCTCCAAGACTCGCCTCTGCCAACTGCCGTGGGCTTCAGCGGGGGCTGCTCCCCGCCTCCTGGGTGTCCTGCCCGGGCACATCGGAGGTTCAGCCTGGGTCTTCAGCCCCTACTGGTAGGTGCACTCCGGGGGCCCTCCGCAGCCGCCCGGGGCCCACCCCTGCAGCCAGCACACGGCTGCCAGCAGCCACCACACAGCTGCCAACAGCCCGCTCCCCATCACCCCCCAGCCCAACTCTGCATACATCTGCTGGGGGTGCTTTTTTTACTTCCCCCGTTTTGGCCTATGGGGAAATGCCAAGGGGAAAACCTCCAGAGTCAGGCCGACCTCATGGAACTCCAACCCGGCCTGGAGCTACTGGTTTGCCCCCTTCCCGGTTCTCAGGACATGCATCGACACTCGGCTCTTCCCCAGCCGCCGCAGCTCCCGCCGGCCCGGCCAGCCGGGTCCGCACCCCTGACCAGCGCCTGGAGCGTTTGGACTTTGTCATTTTTTCTCAAAGACCAATCTCTGCCAACTGCCCTGGGCTTCAGCGGGGGCTGCTCCCCGCCTCCTGGGTGTCCTGCCCGGGCACATCGGAGGCTCAGCCTGGGTCTCGAGCCCCCTACTGGTAGGTGCACTACGGGGGCCCTCCGCAGCCGCCCAGGCCCACCCCTGCAGCCAGCACACGGCTGCCAGCAGCCACCACACAGCTGCCAACAGCCCACTATCCATCACCCACCAGCCCCTCTGCATACATCTGCTGGGGGTGCTTTTTTGACTTCCCCCCTTTTGGCCTATGGGGAAAAGCCAGGGGGGAAACCTCCAGAGTCAGGCCGACCTCATGGAACTCCAACCCGGCCTGGAGCCACCGGTTTGTCCCCTTCCCGGTTCTCAGGACATGCATCGACACTCGGCTCAGCCCCGGCCGCCGCAGCCCCCGCCAGCCCGGCCAGCCGGGTCCGCCACCCTGCCCGGCGCCTGGAGCGTTTGGACTTTGTCGTTTTTTTTCTCCAAGACTCACCTCTGGCACATGCCATGGACCTCAGCGGGGGCTGCTCCCCGCCTCCTGGGTGTCCTGCCCGGGCACATCGGAGGCTCAGGCAATGTCTTGAGCCACCGCTGGCAGGTGCACTACGGGGGCCCTCCGCAGCCGCCCAGGCCCACCCCTGCAGCCAGCACACGGCTGCCAGCAGCCACCACACAGCTGCCAACAGCCCACTATCCATCACCCACCAGCCCCTCTGCATACATCTGCTGGGGGTGCTTTTTTGACTTCCCCCCTTTTGGCCTATGGGGAAAAGCCAGGGGGGAAACCTCCAGAGTCAGGCCGACCTCATGGAACTCCAACCCGGCCTGGAGCCACCGGTTTGTCCCCTTCCCGGTTCTCAGGACATGCATCGACACTCGGCTCAGCCCCGGCCGCCGCAGCCCCCGCCAGCCCGGCCAGCCGGGTCCGCCACCCTGCCCGGCGCCTGGAGCGTTTGGACTTTGTCGTTTTTTTTCTCCAAGACTCACCTCTGGCACATGCCATGGACCTCAGCGGGGGCTGCTCCCCGCCTCCTGGGTGTCCTGCCCGGGCACATCGGAGGCTCAGGCAATGTCTTGAGCCACCGCTGGCAGGTGCACTCAGGGGGCCCTCCGCAGCCGCCCAGGCCCACCCCTGCAGCCAGCACACGGCTGCCAGCAGCCACCACACAGCTGCCAACAGCCCGCTCTCCGTCACCCCCCAGCCCAACTCTGCATACATCTGCTGGGGGTGCTTTTTTGACTTCCCCCCTTTTGGCCTATGGGGAAAAGCCAGGGGGAAAACCTCCAGAGTCAGGCCGACCTCATGGAACTCCAACCCGGCCTGGAGCCACCGGTTTGTCCCCTTCCCGGTTCTCAGGACATGCATCGACACTCGGCTCAGCCCCGGCCGCCGCAGCCCCCGCCAGCCCGGCCAGCCGGGTCCGCCACCCTGCCCGGCGCCTGGAGCGTTTGGACTTTGTCGTTTTTTTTCTCCAAGACTCACCTCTGGCACATGCCATGGACCTCAGCGGGGGCTGCTCCCCGCCTCCTGGGTGTCCTGCCCGGGCACATCGGAGGCTCAGCCTGGGTCTCGAGCCCCCTACTGGTAGGTGCACTACGGGGGCCCTCCGCAGCCGCCCAGGCCCACCCCTGCAGCCAGCACACGGCTGCCAGCAGCCACCACACAGCTGCCAACAGCCCACTATCCATCACCCACCAGCCCCTCTGCATACATCTGCTGGGGGTGCTTTTTTGACTTCCCCCCTTTTGGCCTATGGGGAAAAGCCAGGGGGGAAACCTCCAGAGTCAGGCCGACCTCATGGAACTCCAACCCGGCCTGGAGCCACCGGTTTGTCCCCTTCCCGGTTCTCAGGACATGCATCGACACTCGGCTCAGCCCCGGCCGCCGCAGCCCCCGCCAGCCCGGCCAGCCGGGTCCGCCACCCTGCCCGGCGCCTGGAGCGTTTGGACTTTGTCGTTTTTTTTCTCCAAGACTCACCTCTGGCACATGCCATGGACCTCAGCGGGGGCTGCTCCCCGCCTCCTGGGTGTCCTGCCCGGGCACATCGGAGGCTCAGGCAATGTCTTGAGCCACCGCTGGCAGGTGCACTCAGGGGGCCCTCCGCAGCCGCCCAGGCCCACCCCTGCAGCCAGCACACGGCTGCCAGCAGCCACCACACAGCTGCCAACAGCCCGCTCTCCGTCACCCCCCAGCCCAACTCTGCATACATCTGCTGGGGGTGCTTTTTTGACTTCCCCCCTTTTGGCCTATGGGGAAAAGCCAGGGGGAAAACCTCCAGAGTCAGGCCGACCTCATGGAACTCCAACCCGGCCTGGAGCCACCGGTTTGTCCCCTTCCCGGTTCTCAGGACCTGCACTGACACTCGGCTCAACCCCGGCAGCTGCAGCCCCCGCCGGCCCGGCCAGCCGGGTCCGCACCCCTGGCCAGCGCCTGGAGCGTTTGGACTTTGTCGTTTTTTCTCAAAGACCCATCTGTGCCAACTGCCCTGGGCTTCAGCGGGGGCTGCTCCCCGCCTCCTGGGTGTCCTGCCCGGGCACATCGGAGGCTCAGCCTGGGTCTTCAGCCCCTACTGGTAGGTGCACTCGGGGGGGCCCTCCGCAGCCGCCCAGGCCCACCCTTGCAGCCAGCACACGGCTGCCAGCAGCCACCACACAGCTGCCAACAGCCCGCTCGCCATCACCCCCCAGCCCCTCCTGCATACATCTGCCGGGGGTGCTTTTTTGACTTCCCCCGTTTTGGCCAATGGGGAAATGCCAAGGGGAAAACCTCCAGAGTCAGGCCGACCTACTGGAACTCCCACCCGGCCTGGAGCCACAGGTTTGTCCCCTTCCCGGTTCTCACGACATGCATCAACACTCGGCTCAGCCCCGGCAGCCGCAGCTCCCGCCGGCCCGGCCAGCCCGGTCCGCACCCCTGGCCTGCACGCCTGGAGCGTTTGGACTTTGTCGTTTTTTCTCCAAGACTCGCCTCTGGCACATGCCATGGACTTCAGCGGGGGCTGCTCCCCGCCTCCTGGGTGTCCTGCCCGGGCACATCGGAGGCTCAGCCTGGGTCTTGAGCTACTGCTGGTAGGTGCGCTTCGGGGGCCCTCGGCAGCCGCCCAGGCCCACCCCTGCAGCCAGCACACGGCTGCCAGCAGCCACCACACAGCTGCCAACAGCCCGCTCTCCGTCACCCCCCAGCCCCTCCTGCATACATCTGCTGGGGGTGCTTTTTTGACTTCCCCCCTTTTGGCCTATGGGGAAAAGCTAAGGGGAAAACCTCCAGAGTCAGGCCGACCTCCTGGAACTCCCACCCGGCCTGGAGCCACAGGTTTGTCCCCTTCCCGGTTCTCACGACATGCATCAACACTCGGCTCAGCCCCGGCAGCCGCAGCCCCCGCCGGCCCGGCCAGCCCGGTCCGCATCCCTGGCCAGCGCCTGGAGCGTTTGGACTTTGTCATTTTTTCTCAAAGACCCGTCTCTGCCAACTGACGTGGGCTTCAGCGGGGGCTGCTCCCCGCCTCCTGGGTGTCCTGCCCGGGCACATCGGAGGGTCAGCCTGGGTCTTGAGCTACTGCTGGTAGGTGCACTACGGGGGCCCTCGGCAGCCGCCCAGGCCCACCCCTGCAGCCAGCACACGGCTGCCAGCAGCCACCACACAGCTGCCAACAGCCCGCTCCCCGTCACCCCCCAGCCCAACTCTGCATACATCTGGCGGGGGTGCTTTTTTGACTTCCCCCCTTTTGGCCTATGGGGAAAAGCCAGGGGGGAAACCTCCAGAGTCAGGCCGACCTCCTGGAACTCCAACCCGGCCTGGAGCCACCGGTCTGTCCCCTTCCCGGTTCTCAGGACATGCATCAACACTCGGCTCAGCCCCGGCAGCCGCAGCCCCCGCCGGCCCGGCCGGCCCGGTCCGCACCCCTGGCCAGCGCCTGGAGCGTTTGGACTTTGTCGTTTTTTTTCTCCAAGACTCATCTCTGCCAACTGCCGTGGGCTTCAGCGGGGGTGTCTGCTCCCCGCCTCCTGGGTGTCCTGCCCGGGCACATCGGAGGCTCAGCCTGGGTCTTGAGCCCCTACTGGTAGGTGCACTCTGAAGGCGCCCTCCGCAGCCGCCCAGGCCCACCCCTGCAGCCACCACACAGCTGCCAACAGCCCGCTCCCCGTCACCCCCCAGCCCAACTCTGCATACATCTGGCGGGGGTGCTTTTTTGACTTCCCCCGTTTTGGCCTATGGGGAAATGCTAAGGGGAAAACGTCCAGAGTCAGGCCGACCTCCTGGAACTCCAACCCGGCCTGGAGCCACAGGTTTGTCCCCTTCCCGGTTCTCACGACATGCATCGACACTCGGCTCAGCCCCGGCAGCCGCAGCTCCCGCCGGCCCGGCCAGCCGGGGTCAACCGCCCTGGCCGGCGCCTGGAGCGTTTGGACTTTGTCACTTTTTCTCCAAGACTCGATTCTGGCACATGCCATGGACTTCAGCGGGGGCTGTTCCCCGCCTCCCGGGTGTCCTGCCCGGGCACATCGGAGGCTCAGGCAATGTCTTCAACCACCGCTGGTAGGTGCACTACGGGGGCCCTCGGCAGCCGCCCAGGCCCACCCCTGCAGCCAGCACACGGCTGCCAGCAGCCACCACGCAGCTGCCAACAGCCCGCTCTCCGTCACCCCCCAGCCCCTTCTGCATACATCTGCCGGGGGTGCTTTTTTGACTTCCCCCCTTTTGGCCTATGGGGAAATGCTAAGGGGAAAACCTCCAGAGTCAGGCCGACCTCCTGGAACTCCAACCCGGCCTGG